>NW_028147354.1:0-24395 GCF_008360975.1 Lichenostomus cassidix | reverse complement strand
ATAACAGGAGTGAAATAACAGAATAATAGGAGAGAAATAACAGAATAACAGGAGAGAAATAACAGAATAACAGGAATGAAATAACAGAATAATAGGAGTGAAATAACAGAATAACAGGAGAGAAATAACAGAATAACAGGAATGAAATAACAGAATAACAGGAGTGAAATAACAGAATAATAGGAGAGAAATAACAGAATAACAGGAGAGAAATAACAGAATAACAGGAATGAAATAACAGAATAATAGGAGTGAAATAACAGAATAACAGGAGAGAAATAACAGAATAACAGGAATGAAATAACAGAATAACAGGAGTGAAATAACAGAATAATAGGAGAGAAATAACAGAATAACAGGAGAGAAATAACAGAATAACAGGAATGAAATAACAGAATAATAGGAGTGAAATAACAGAGTAACAGGAGTGAAATAACAGAATAACAGGAATGAAATAACAGAATAACAGGAGTGAAATAATAGGATAACTGGAGGGAAATAACAGAATAACAGGAGAGAAATAACAGAATAATAGGAATGAAATAACAGGGTAATAGAAATGAAATAATAGAATAACAGGAGTGAAATAAATAACAATAACAGGAGAGAAATAACAGAATAACTGGAGGGGAATAGCAGAATAATAGGAATTAAATAACAGGATAATAGGAATTAAATAACAGGAGTGAAATAACAGAATAACTGGAGGGAAATAATAGGATAACAGGAGAGAAAGGAGCTAGGAACATTCAGCATTAAAAACTGATGATGAACTTGGAGGATGTGTTTGCTGGAGAGCAACTTGAGGATTTGACACCCATGTGAGTGAATTATATGAAAATCCACCCCTCTGGAACTCCCAGCTCTGTTTATCCAAAAAGGCTGTTCTGCTATTAAGTTTTACACTCAGGGTTACACCTTTTCTCCCATTTCCTGCCTGTTTTTCTCTGGTTTTTCTCCTTTTTCCCTGCAGGCAGCACGAGACGGTGATCCCCAGCGAGCTGCCGCTGGGCCAGGAGCTGACAGCCACGCTCAGGGAGTGGGCAGTCATCTGGCACAAGCTCTACGTGGTCAGTGGGCACGGGGTGGGCAGTGATTGGCACAAGCTCTACGTGGTCAGTGGGGTTGGGGTGGGCAGTGATCTGGCACAAGCTCTGTGTGGTCAGTGGGCACAGGGTTGGAGTGGGCAGTGATTGGCACAAGCTCTATGTGGTCAGTGGGCTCGGGGTTGGGGTGGGCAGTGATCTGGCACAAGCTCTGTGTGGTCAGTGGGCTCAGGGAGTGGGCAGTGGTGTGGCACAAGCTCTGTGTGGTCAGTGGGCATGGAGTTGGGGTGGGCAGTGATTGGCACAAGCTCTGTGTGGTCAGTGGGCTCAGGGAGTGGGCAGTGGTTGGCACAAGCTCTACATGGTCAATGGGGTTGGGGCTGGGGTGGGCAGTGGTGTGGCAAAAGCTCCATGCGGTCAGTGGGGTTGGGGTGGGCAGTGATGTGGCACAAGCTCTACATGGTCAGTGGGCTCAGGGCTGGGGTGGGCAGTGGTTGGCACAAGCTCTAGTGGTCAGTGGGCTCAGGGCATGGGGTGGGCAGTGATTGGCACAAGCTCTGTGTGGTCAGTGGGCATGGAGTTGGGGTGAGCAGTGATGTGGCACAAGCTCTACATGGTCAGTGGGGCTGGGGTTGGGGTGGGCAGTGATCTGGCACAAGCTCTGTGTGGTCAGTGGGGTTTGGGTGGGCAGTGATTGGCACAAGCTCTGTGTGGTCAGTGGGGTTAGGGTTGGGGTGGGCAGTGATTGGCACAAGCTCTATGTGGTCAGTGGGCTCAGGGAGTGGGCAGTGATTGGCACAAGCTCTATGTGGTCAGTGGGCACAGGGTGGGCAGTGATGTGGCACAAGCTCTGTGTGGTCAGTGGGCTCAGGGAGTGGGCAGTGATTGGCACAAGCTCTGTGTGGTCAGTGGGGTTGGGGTTGGGGTTGGGATGGGCAGTCATCTGGCACAAGCTCTATGTGGTCAGTGGGCACAGGGCTGGGGTGGGCAGTGATTGGCACAAGCTCTGCATGGTCAGTGGGCATGGGGTGGGCAGTGATTGGCACAAGCTCTATGTGGTCAGTGGGCTCAGGGTTGGGGTGGGCAGTGATTGGCACAAGCTCTATGTGGTCAGTGGGCTCAGGGAGTGGGCAGTGATTGGCACAAGCTCTGTGTGGTCAGTGGGCTCAGGGAGTGGGCAGTGGTGTGGCACAAGCTCTGCATGGTCAGTGGGTTCAGGGCTGGGGTGGGCAGTAATTGGCACAAGCTCTGTGTGGTCAGTGGGCTCGGGGCTGGGGTGGGCAGTGGTGTGGCACAAGCTCTGTGTGGTCAGTGGGCATGGGGTTGGGGTCCTGCAGGGCTGGGGTGGGCAGTGGGCTCGGGGTTGGGGTGAGCAGTGATCTGGCACAAGCTCTGTGTGGTCAGTGGGGTTGGGGTGGGCAGTGATGTGACACAAGCTCTAGTGGTCAGTGGGCTCAGGGTTGGAGTGGGCAGTGATTGGCACAAGCTCTGTGTGGTCAGTGGGCTCGGGGTGGGCAGTGATTGGCACAAGCTCTGTGTGGTCAGTGGGCTCGGGGTGGGCAGTGATTGGCACAAGCTCTGTGTGGTCAGTGGGCTCAGAGAGTGGGCAGTGATCTGGCACAAGCTCTGTGTGGTCAGTGGGCTCAGAGAGTGGGCAGTGATCTGGCACAAGCTCTGCATGGTCAGTGGGCATGGGGCTGGGGTCCTGCAGGGTTGGGGTGGGCAGTGATTGGCACAAGCTCTGCGTGGTCAGTGGGGTTGGGGTGGGCAGTGATTGGCACAAGCTCTGTGTGGTCAGTGGGGTTGGGGTTGGGGTGGGCAGTGATCTGGCTCAAGCTCTACATGGTCAATGGGCATGGAGTTGGAGTGGGCAGTGATTGGCACAAGCTCTGTGTGGTCAGTGGGCATGGAGTTGGGGTCCTGCAGGGCTGGGGTGGGCAGTGATTGGCACAAGCTCTATGTGGTCAGTGGGGTCAGGACATGGGGTGGGCAGTGATGTGACACAAGCTCTAGTGGTCAGTGGGGTCAGGGTTGGGGTCCTGCAGGGCTGGGGGGCAGGAGGCACGGCGTGGGGTGTGGGAGTGGGAATGTCACTGGGGTCACTGATCAATCCCAGTCCTGCAGGGATCATTGATCCAATCCCAATCCCACTGGGATGGCTGATCAATCCCAATCCTACAGGGATCATTGATCCTATCCCAACCCCACAGGGATAGCTGATCCAACCCCACAGAAATCATTGATCAATGCCATAGGGATCACTGATCCAATCCCAACCCCCTCAGGAATCACTGATCAATCCCATAGGGATTGCTGATCTAACCCCACAGGGATTATTGATCAACCCCACAGGGATCATTGATCCAATCCCACAGGGATTGCTGATCAACCCCACAGGAATCACTGATCAATCCCATCGGTATTACTAATCAATCCTACTGGGATCACTTATCAATCCCATCGGTATTACTAATCAATCCTACTGGGATCACTTATCAATCCCACAGGGATTGCTGATCAATCCCACCAGGATCATCGATCCAACCCCACAGAGATCACTGATCAGCCCCACAGGGATCAATGATCCAACCCCACAGAAATCCCTGATCAATCCCAACCCCACTGGGATCACTGATCCAGTCCAAATCCCACGGGGATCATTGATCAATCCCATAGTAATCACTGATCAATCCCACAAGGATCATTGATCAACCCTTCAGGGATCACTGATCCAATCCCAACCCCACAGAAATCACTGGTCAATCCCATAGGGATTGCCAGTCTAACCCCACAGGGATCATTGATCCAATCCCACAGGGATCACTGATCAACCCCACAGGAATCACTGATCAATCCCACAGGGATCACTGATCCAACCCCATAGAGATCACTAATCAATCCCACTGGGATTGCTTATCAATCCCACAGGGATCACTGATCAATACCACCAGGATCATCAATCCAGCCCCACAGGTCCAACCCCACTGATCCAATCCCACAGGGATCACTGGTCAATCCCAACCCCACAGCAATCACTGATTTGACCCCTTAGGTATTAATGATCAACCCCACAGAAATCACTGATCAGTCCCACAGGGATCATTGATCAACCCCACAGGGATCACTGATCCAACAACAAAACCATCCAAAAACCCCCAAAAACCCCCAAAAAACCAACCTCCCCTGCTGCCTTTGGGGTTCTCAGTAGGGTGGGGAAGGGCAGGAGCTCTGATCCCAAATCCCTGAGCCAGCAGTCACTCAGCAGCACCAGCCGAGGCACAGCAGGGATTTGAGGAGTTTCAGATAAATTCAAAATAATTTGCCTTATTTCAAAGACTCTTTATTAATATCCCATTAAAAAGTCAGGCATTTGGCATCAAAAAGCCAAACTCGATTTTTCTCAGACTCCCAGAAACTCCAGAATGTTCCCAAATTCTTTAATTAAGAAGGGAGAGTGAATTTAAATCAGTTTCAATCACTCAGTGCATCCAGAAAAAAATGAGTTTTTCCCATTGAAAATCCCACCAGGGCACAAATAATTCCTGTTTTGTGTTCCACGAAACCTCAGGAATTTGTTCCACCCCCTGGATTTAATGAGCAGTGATGCTATTGCTGCATGAAAAGAGAGTTTTGTTCCTGGAAATTATTTTATTTCTGAATAACTTTGGGATCTCAGCCTCAGATCTTTGGTTTGTTGGGTTTTTTTTTACGAGCAAAAATCTTTCATGTTGCTCTGCTTAACCAGCAGAAGTCTTAAAATAGGCTGGAAAAATGTTGTGGTTTAAAATGGATTGGAGTTTATTTTATTTCCCCTGCAGGATGTATTAAAAGAAGGGAAAAAAAACAAAAGAAAATAAAGCTGAAGGAGGAAAGAGGCATTTGAGGAGAAAAAGGAAGCATGAGGGGATTTTTTATTTTTATTTTTTTTTGGCAGCATTTGCTTTCACTTCTTTAATTTCTGTGGCTTTCGTTGCTTTATCTCCACTGCAAAATAAATGTGAAAATGGGGAGAGTTTCTCATTTTAATGATTAATTAATTAAAACGAATTTCAATTTTTAATTGTTTAGTTCATAAGGATTAACTGAGGTCAAAGTGAGGTCTGCACTGAAAATTCCCACAAATTCTTTCCTCTTTGTTAGTATTTTTATGCAAAAATTTGGGGTTTTTTTGTTTGGTAAATATTACCACAAACAGGGTGGATTACCACGTATCCATATTTAATTACAGCCTTGGAGTTTATACAGTGCATGGGGAATAATTGAATTAATTCAACTGATAATTGATATTTGAATTAATTAAAGATGATGGCAGGAGGGGATTCTTCACCCAACAGGATTTCCATCCCCTAAAACAAAGTTATGACCATTTAATATCATTTTTTCTGTCTAATTTATTTAAAAAACCTCCCCAGAGCAGCCTGGCAGTGCAGGAAAACTCCAGAACTCTATTTTTGGAGGATGAGGTTTTCCTGCAATAACGTCCCAGGCAGAGGTGAAACTCTTCAAGGCACTTAAAGATCTTCAAAAGCACTTCAGCCTTGGCAGTGCTGCTGGGGAATTCACTGCTCTGGAGGTGCCAGAAATGCCAGGAATTTTTATTTCAACAAAACCTGTGAGGTCCTGGGGCTGAATTATAGCAGAAGTGTTGCTGAGCTGAAATTTCCTGGATTAAAAATGTCATTTTTCACTTGTAGAAGAACAAAACTAGGCAGTTCAGGCACATCCTGGGGCTGAATTATCTCAAAAAATTTGCTGAGCTGAGATTTCCAGGCTCTCCTGGATTAAAATTTTCATTTTTTTCCCCTCAGAGCAACAAAACCCCACAGTTCAGGCACATCCTGGGGCTGAATTATCTCAGATTTCCTGGATTAAAAATTTTCATTTTTTTCCCTCCCAGACCAACAAAACCACACAGTTCAGGCACATGCTGGGGCTGAATTATCGCAGATTTCCAGGATTAAAATTTTAATTTTTCCAGGATTAAAATTAAAAGTGCCATTTTTTCCTTCCCAGAACAACAAAACCAGGCAGTTCAGCCTCTCCTGGATTAAAAATTTTCATTTTTTTCCCTCCCAGACCAACAAAACCATGCAGTTCAGGCTCTCCTGGATTAAAAAGTGTCATTTTTTCCCCTCCCAGAACAACAAAACCAGGCAGTTCAGGCACGTGCTGGGGCTCAATTATCTCAGAAAATTTGCTCAGCTGAGATTTCCAGGCTCTCCAGGCTTAAAATTTTCTTTTTTTTTCCCCTCAGAACAACAAAACCACACAATTCAGGCACATGCTGGGGCTGAATTATCTCAGAAGATTTCCAGGATTAAAATTGTCATTTTTTTCCCTCCCAGAACAACAAAACCAGGCAGTCCAGGCTCTCCTGGATTAAAATTTTCATTTTTTTCCCCCCAGAGCAACAAAACCAGGCAGTTCAGGCTCTCCTGGATTAAAAATTATCTTTTTTTCCCCTCAGAACAACAAAACCCCACAGTTCAGGCACATGCTGGGGCTGAATTATCTCAGAAAATTCACTGAGCTGCGATTTCCAGGCTCTCCTGGATTAAAAACTGTCAACTTTTTTCCCCTCAGAACAACAAAACCCTGCAGTTCAGGCTCTCCTGGATTAAAAATTTTCATTTTTTCCCCCCCAGAACAACAAAACCACGCAGTTCAGGCACGTGCTGGGGCTGAATTATCTCGGAAAATTTGCTCAGCTGAGATTTCCAGGCTCTCCTGGATTAAAATTTTCATTTTTTTTCCCTCCCAGAACAACAAAACCCCACAGTTCAGGCACATCCTGGGGCTGAATTATCTCAGAAAATTTGCTGAGCTGAGATTTCCAGGATCTTCTGGATTAAAAATTGTCATTTTTTTCCCCTTGCAGAACAGCAAAACCACACAGTTCAGACACATCCTGGGGCTGAATTATCTCAGAAGATTTGCTGAGCTGAGATTTCCAGGCTCTCCTGGATTAAAAATGTCATTTTTTCCCCCTCAGAACAACAAAACCCCACAGTTCAGGCACATGCTGGGGCTGAATTATCTCAGATTTGCTCAGCTGAACTTTCCAGGCTCTCCTGGATTAAAAATTGTCATTTTTTCCCTCCCAGAACAACAAAACCAGGCAGTTCAGGCACATGCTGGGGCTGAATTATCTCAGAAGATTTCCAGGATTAAAATTATCATTTTTTTCCCTCCCAGACCAACAAAACCAGGCAGTTCAGGCACATGCTGGAGCTGAATTATCGCAGATTTCCAGGATTAAAATTTTAATTTTTCCAGGATTAAAATTAAAATTGTCTTTTTTTTCCTCCCAGAACAACAAAACCAGGCAGTTCAGGCTCTCCTGGATTAAAAATTGTCATTTTTTTCCCCTCCCAGACCAACAAAACCACGCAGTTCAGGCTCTCCTGGATTAAAAATTGTCTTTTTTTTCCCCCCAGAACAACAAAACCACGCAGTTCAGACACATGCTGGGGCTGAATTATCTCAGATTTGCTCAGCTGAACTTTCCAGGCTCTCCTGGATTAAAAATTGTCATTTTTTCCCTCCCAGAACAACAAAACCCCACAGTTCAGGCACACGCTGGGGCAGGATAATCTCAGATTTGCTGAGCTGAGATTTCCAGGCTCTCCTGGATTAAAAATGTCATTTTTTCCCCCTAAGAACAACAAAACCCCACAGTTCAGGCACATCCTGGGGCTGAATTTTTGCAGATTTGCTCAGCTGAACTTTCCAGGCTCTCCTGGATTAAAAATTTTCATTTTTTCCCTCCCAGACCAACAAAACCACGCAGTTCAGGCACGTGCTGGGGCTGAATTATCTCAGAAAATTTGCTCAGCTGAGATTTCCAGGCTCTCCTGGATTAAAATTTTCTTTTTTTTTTCCCTCCCAGAACAACAAAACCACGCAGTTCAGGCACATCCTGGGGCTGAATTATCGCAGATTTCCAGGATTAAAATTTTAATTTTTCCAGGATTAAAATTAAAAATGCCACTTTTTCCCTCCCAGAACAACAAAACCAGGCAGTTCAGGCACATGCTGGGGCTGAATAATCTCAGAAAATTCACTGAGCTGAGATTTCCAGGCTCTCCTGGATTAAAAATTGTCATTTTTTCCCCTCCAGACCAACAAAACCACGCAGTTCAGGCACGTGCAGCAGCTCACCTACAGCCTGATCGAGTGGAGATCCCAAATCCTCTCGGGAACTCTGCCCAAGGACGAGCTGGCTGAGCTCAAGAAGAAAGTCACTGCCAAGATCGACTATGGCAACAGGTGAGATCCAAAAAAGCCTAAAAGGCTCCTAAAAACCTGGAAAAAATTCCAAATTTATCTTCGTGCAAGATGGAAGTGACCACGGGCTGGGTGAGGCTGGGATTTTGGCTTGGAAAGGGTTAAGTGGTGACTTTGAGTCCCCAAAATGGTTCTGGATTTGACAAAGAGCTCTTGGTTTGTCAGAGGAATTAGGGTTCTGCAGGAATCCTGGGAATATTCTGCTCCTTGGAGCACAATTTCTGCAGAAATCCTGGAAAATTCTGTTTCTTGGAGCTCAATTTCTGCAGGAATTCTCGTGCCTTGGTTCTGCAGAAATTGTGGAAATATCCTGGAAATCCTTGGAGCAGAATTCCTGCAGGAATTCTCCTGCCTTGGTTCTGCAGAAATTCTGTGAAAAATCCTGTTCCTTGGAGTGCAATTTCTGCAGAAATCCTGGAAATATCCTGGAAATCCTTGGAGTACAATTCCTGCAGGAATTCCCCTTCCTTGGTTCTGCAGGAATCCTGGGAATATTCTGGAAATCCTTGGAGCACAATTTCTGCAGAAATCCTGGAAAATTCTGTTCCTTGGAGCTCAATTTCTGCAGGAATTCTCCTGCCTTGGTTCTGCAGAAATTCTGTGAAAAATCCTGCTCCTTGGAGCACAATTTCTGCAGAAATCCTAGGAATCTCCTGCTGTTTGGAGCACAAATTCCTGCAGGAATTCTTCTGCCTTAGGTCTGCAGAAATCCTGGAAAAATCCTTCACCTTGGAGCGCAATTTCTGCAGAAATCCTGGGAATCTCCTGCTGTTTGGAGCACAATTTCTGCAGGAATTCTCCTGCCTTGGTTCTGCAGAAATCCTGGGAATTTCTTGGGAATCCTTGGAGTACAATTCCTGCAGGAATTCTCCTGCCTTGGTTCTGCAGGAATCCTGGGAATATTCTGTTCCTTGGAGCACAATTTCTGCAGGAATTCTCCTGCCTTGGATCTGCGGAAATCCTGGGAATATTCTGTTCCTTGGAGCACAATTTCTGCAGGAATCCTGGAAATCTCCTGCTCCTTGGAGCTCAATTTCTGCAGGAATTCCCCTTCCTTGGTTCTGCAGAAATCCTGGGAATATTCTGGAAATCCTTGGAGCACAATTTCTGCAGAAATCCTGGAAAATTCTGTTCCTTGGAGCACAATTTCTGCAGGAATTCTGCTCCTTGGGTCTGCAGAAATCCTGAAAATTCTGTTCCTTGGAGCATAATTCCTGTGGGAATTCTCCTGCCTTGGTTTTGCAGAAATCCTGGGAATCTCCTGTAAATCCTTGGAGCACAATTCCTGCAGGAATTCTCCTGCCTTGCTTCTGCAGAAATCCTGGAAAATTCTGCTCCTTGGAGCACAATTCCTGCAGAAATCCTGGGAATCTCCTGCTGTTTGGAGCACAAATTCCTGCAGGAATTCTTCTGCCTTAGGTCTGCAGAAATCCTGGGAATATTCTGGAAATCCTTGGAGCACAATTTCTGCAGAAACCCTGGAAAATTCTGTTCCTTGGAGCAGAATTTCTGCAGGAATTCTCCTGCCTTGGTTCTGCAGAAATCCTGGGAATCTCCTGGAAATCCTTGGAGCTCAATTCTTGCAGGAATTCTCCTGCCTTGGTTCTGCAGAATCCTGGAAAATGATTCTCCTTGGAGCACAATTCCTGCAGAAATCCTGGAAAATTCTGTTCCTTGGAGCACAATTCCTGCAGAAATCCTGGGAATCTCCTGCTGTTTGGAGCACAATTTCTGCAGGAATTCTCCTGCCTTGGTTCTGCAGAAATCCTGGGAATCTGCTGTTCCTTGGAGCACAATTCCTGCAGAAATCCTGGGAATATTCTCCTCCTTGGAGCACAATTTCTGCAGAAATCCTTGGAATCTCCTGCTCCTTGGAGCACAATTTCTGCAGGAATTCTCCTGCCTGGATTCTGCAGAAATCCTGGGAATCTCCTGGAAATCCTGGAAATCCAGGAGAATTCTCCTGCCTTGGTTCTGCAGAAATCTTGGGAATCCTTGGAGAACAATTTCTGCAGGAATTCTCCTGCCTTGCTTCTGCAGAAATCCTGGGAAAAATCCTGTTCCTTGGAGCACAATTCCTGCAGAAATCCTGGAACAATCCTTCACCTTGGAGCACAATTCCTGCCTGGATTTGGGTGCTGCTGGGGAAATTCCGGGGCAGAACTGCAGAGAAATTCCAACTCTTGGTGGTCATTTCCAAATTAACCCTCCAGGAGTTGTTTTTGTGCCTCTCAGCCTCAATTTGGGTCAAATCAGTGAGTTCAGGGCAAAAGAATTAACAATCAGCTTTGAAGATATTTTTCCACCTTGGAATAAATAATTCCAGCAGGGAATGAGAGAAATGGCATTTTGGGATGGAGTTACCTGACTAATTCCTCCTCTCTTTCATGGGAAAATGGGGGAAAAATGTGTTTTGAGGAATTAATAATTCTGTGGAAAAACCAGAATTATTCCAAAATTCCACCCCGTGGAAAAACCAGAATTATTCCAAAATTCCACCCCGAAGAAAAACCAGAATTATTCCAAAATTCCACCCTGAAGAAAAACCAGAATTATTCCAAAATTCCACCCTGAAGAAAATCCAGAATTATTCCAAAATTCCACCCCGTGGAAAAACCAGAATTATTCCAAAATTCCACCCCGAGGAATACTTTGGCTGTGCTCTGGGTGATAATTTAACCTTTTCTTCTCACATTTTGGGGGCAGAAAAATGTCAAATTTTATTTTTTTTTCCCCAGGATCCTGGGGCTGGACCTGGTAGTCCGAGATGACAACGGGAACATCCTGGATCCAGATGAAACCAGCACCATCTCCCTCTTCAGAGCCCACGAAACTGCCTCCAAGAGGATCGAGGAGAGGATCCAGGAGGAGAAGGTAACTCTCAGAAATTTTTTAAATTTTTAAATAATTCCAAATCTCCCGCTGGGTTTTTAAATTCCTCTCAGCGTTGAGCTCCTTTGGGCAGCAGAACTCAATTTTCCCGCCTTTGTTTTTAATGGAAAATGTAAAATTCTGTTGATTTTAATGGAAAATACGGATTTTTTTCCAATGGAAAATTCGACGGAATTTTTAAAAAAAAAATTGGATTTTCAGTCCCTGCAGCAGAGTTTGGACCTGAGAGGACAGCCAATCTTCAACTCCACCCACACCTACAGCCTCTACGTGAACTTCAAGAACTTTGTCTGCAACATTGGGGAGGATGCAGAGCTGCTGATGAGTCTCTACGACCCTGACCTCTCCAAATTCATCAGGTTGGGGGAGATTTTGGGGGAATTCAGGGGAATTTCCCGAGAAATTAAAATTATTTTGGCAGGAAATGGAGATGGCAGGGGTGGATTTGTTCAAATTGACTTCTTCTTCTCCTCTGGATAAAAGATTTGTCCAAAATTCCTGAAAAAAATCAAAATTGTTTTACCAGGAAATGGAAATGGGAAGTGTTGGTTTGTTAAATGGCTTTCTTCTCCTCTGGATAAAAGATTTGACAAAATATTTCTGAAAAATCGAAATTGTTTTGGCAGGAAATGGAGATGGCAGGTGTTGATTTGTTCAAATTGACTTCATCTCCTCTGGATAAAAGATTTGTCAAAAAATTCCTGAAAAATCAAAATGATTTTGCCAGGGAATGGAGATGGCAGGTGTTGGTTTGTTCAAATTTACTGCTTCTCCTCTGGATAAAAGATTTGCTGAATATTCCTGAAAAATCAAAATTGTTTTGGCAGGAAATGGAGGTGGCAGGTGTGGATTTGTTAAAATTTAATTTTTTTCCCTTTTAAAAATTATTTTTGCAGTGAGAACTACCTGGTTCGCTGGGGCAGCAATGGGATGCCCAAAGAAATTGAGAAACTGAACAACCTGCAGGCAGTTTTTACTGTGAGTTCTGAGGATCCTGGGGTGGGTTGGGCTGGGAGGAACCTGAATTCAATCCTAGATCCCATCCTGAATCCCATCCTGAATCTCATCCTGAATCTCATCCTGAATTCCATCCTGAATAATCCTATCCTAAATAATCCCATCCTAAATCCCATCCTGAATCCCATCCTGAATAGTTCCATCCTAAATAATCCCATCCTGAATAATTCCATCCTGAATTCCATCCTGAATCTTAGCCTAAATAATTCCATCCTTAATAATCCCATCCTAAATAATCCCATCCTGAATAATCCCATCCTTAATAATTCCATCCTAAATAATTCCATCCTGAATAATCCCATCCTGAATAATTCCATCCTGAATCTTATCCTGAATAATTCCATCCTGAATCCCATCCTAAATAATCCCATCCTGAATCCCATCCTAAATAATCCCATCCTGAATCCCATCCTAAATAATCCCATCCTGAATCTTATCCTAAATAATTCCATCCTAAATAATCCCATCTTGAATCCCATCCTAAATAATTCCATCCTGAACAATCCCATCCCGAACTCCATCCCGAACCCCATCCTGAATAATTCCATCCTGAATAATTCCATCCTGAATAATTCCATCCTAAATCCCATCCAGTGCCTCCCCAGGGACATCTCTCACCATCCCAGGTCATTCCAGCCTGGCTTTGGACATTCCAGGGATCCAGGGAATCTCTGGGAATTCCATCCCAGCCAGGAATTCCTTCCCAAAATCCCATCCATCCCATCATTACAAACAATAAGTAATTTATTATAAATTATTAAAACAACCTCCCTCGTGTAAAATTGTGTAAAATCGTGTAAAATGTGTAAAAATAATTTTTTACCTATTTATTTTCCACAACCCAACCCAACCTCTCCCTCCCTCCGCCTTTCCCACTCGGCAAGCACACGGCTGAAACTTCCAATTTTTAAATTTTAAAATTTTAAATTTTTTGAATTTTTTAATTTTTGAATTTTTAAATTTTTGAATTTTTAAATTTTAAATTTCTAAATTTTTTAATTTTAAAATTTTTAAATTATTTAATTTTTAAGTTTTTAAATTTTAAAATTTTTAAATTTTTGAATTTTTCAATTTTCGAATTTTTCAATTTTTTCAATAATTTTTCAGGACCTGAGCAGCTCAGACCTGATCCGGCCCAGGATCAGCCTGGTGTGCCAGATAGTCCGCGTTGGCCACATGGAGCTCAAGGATGGCAAGAAGCACACCTGCGGCCTCAGGAGACCCTTCGGGGTGGCAGGTGGGCAATGTCACCCTTGGGGACACCGCGGGACACGCTGGGGCTGGGAACTGGGAATTGTGTGCTGGGAACTGGGAATTGTGTGCTGGGAACTGGGAATGGTGAGCCGGGAACTGGGAATGGGGTGCTGGGAACTGGGAATGGGGGGCTGGGAACTGGGAATGGCGGGTTGGCAACTGGGAATTTTTGCTGGGAACTGGGAATGGCGGGTTGGGAACTGGGAATGGCGGGTTGGGAACTGGGAATGGCGGGTTGGGAACTGGGAATTGTGCGCTGGGAACTGGGAATTGCAGGTTGGGAACTGGGAATGGCGGGTTAGGAGCTGGGAATGGCAGGTTGGGAACTGGGAATTGTGGGTTGGGAACTGGGAATTGCCTGCTGGGAACTGGGAATTGCAGGTTGGGAACTGGGAATGGCGGGTTAGGAGCTGGGAATGGCAGGTTGGGAACTGGGAATTGTGGGTTGGGAACTGGGAATTGCCTGCTGGGAACTGGGAATTTTGTGCTGGGCACTGGGAATGGCGTGCTGGGAACTGGGAATTTTGTGCTGGGAACTGGGAATGGCGTGCTGGGAACTGGGAATGGCGTGCTGGGAACTGGGAATTGCCTGCTGGGAACTGGGAATTTTGTGCTGGGCACTGGGAATGGCGTGCTGGGAACTGGGAATTTTGTGCTGGGAACTGGGAATTTTGTGCTGGGAACTGGGAATGGCGGGTTGGGAACTGGGAATGGCGGGTTGGGAACTGGGAATTTTTGCTGGGAACTGGGAATTGCAGGTTGGGAACTGGGAATGGCGGGTTAGGAGCTGGGAATGGCAGGTTGGGAACTGGGAATTGTGGGTTGGGAACTGGGAATTGCCTGCTGGGAACTGGGAATTTTGTGCTGGGCACTGGGAATGGCGTGCTGGGAACTGGGAATTTTGTGCTGGGAACTGGGAATGGCGTGCTGGGAACTGGGAATTGCCTGCTGGGAACTGGGAATTTTGTGCTGGGCACTGGGAATGGCGTGCTGGGAACTGGGAATTTTGTGCTGGGAACTGGGAATTTTGTGCTGGGAACTGGGAATGGCGGGTTGGGAACTGGGAATGGCGGGTTGGGAACTGGGAATTTTTGCTGGGAACTGGGAATTGCAGGTTGGGAACTGGGAATGGCGGGTTAGGAGCTGGGAATGGCAGGTTGGGAACTGGGAATTGTGGGTTGGGAACTGGGAATTTTGTGCTGGGAACTGGGAATTTTGTGCTGGGCACTGGGAATGGCGTGCTGGGAACTGGGAATTTTGTGCTGGGAACTGGGAATGGCGTGCTGGGAACTGGGAATTGCCTGCTGGGAACTGGGAATTTTGTGCTGGGCACTGGGAATGGCGTGCTGGGAACTGGGAATTTTGTGCTGGGAACTGGGAATTTTGTGCTGGGAACTGGGAATGGCGTGCTGGGAACTGGGAATTGCCTGCTGGGAACTGGGAATGGAGGGTTAGGAACTGGGAATGGGGGGCTGGGAATTGGGAATTGCAGGTTGGGAACTGGGAATGGCGGGCTGGGAACTGGGAATTTTGTGCTGGGAACTGGGAATTGTGTGCTGGGAACTGTGTGCTGGGAACTGGGAACTGTGTGCTGGGAACTGGAAATTGTGTGCTGGGAACTGGGAATTGCGGGTTGGGAACTGGGAATTTTGTGCTGGGAACTGGGAATTGTGTGCTGGGAACTGGGAATTGTGGCTGGCAAATCTCTCTCAGTGCTCCTGGCCGCTCTGAGCAGTGTCCTGCTGTCCTTGCAGTGATGGACATCACCGACATCATCCACGGCAAGGTGGACGACGAGGAGAAGCAGCACTTCATTCCTTTCCAGCAGTGAGTGTGAGCTCTGCAGCTCTCCTGTTCCCTGCGTTTGGGGAAATGCTGTCTTTGGGTTGGTGGGAGTAGGAGGAAACGCAGCTAAGAAGGGGTTAAAGGGTTTTATTTTGGGTTTTTAATAGGATTTTTGCACTGCTGGGCAAAGGTGGAACACAGCCAGATGCACACTCACATAAAAATACAATTTTAGGGACTTTGCAAATTAAAAAATATGAAAAAAAATATTAAACTGGGATGCGTTTCCTATTTTGAAGGTTTAAATGAATTTTGAGCAGGTGAAGGAAAATAATTTTTAAATTACATCCGTAATTTAAAAGTTTTTTTTAAAAAATTAGAAAAAAAAATCAAACTGGGATGCATTTCCTGCCTTGAAGGATTAACTGGATTTTCTGCAGGTGAAGGACTGAAAATATGGAATGAAAAAAAATTTTAAAAAATTCAACTAGGATGCATTTCCTGCTTTGAAGGATTAAATGGATTTTATGCTGATGAAGGAATGATAATAAGGAATGAAAAAAATTTTAAAAAAATTAAACTGGGATACATTTCCTGCTTTGAAGGATTAAATGGATTTTGCACAGGTGAAGGAATGAAAATATGGAATGAAAAAAATTTAAAAAAATATTAAACTGGGATGCATTTCCTACTTTGAAGGTTTAAATGGATTTTGCGCAGGTGAAGGAATGAAAATATGGAATGAAAAAAAATTTTAAAAAATTCAACTAGGATGCATTTCCTGCTTTGAAGGATTAAATGGATTTTGCGCAGGTGAAGGAATGATAATAAGGAATGAAAAAAAATTAAAAATCAAACTGGGATGCATTTCCTGCTTTGAAGGATTAAATGGATTTTGCACAGGTGAAGGAATGAAAATATGGAATGAAAAAAAATTTAAAAAAATTCAACTAGGATGCATTTCCTGCTTTGAAGGATTAAATGGATTTTGCGCAGGTGAAGGAATGATAATAAGGAATAAAAAAAATAAAAAAAAAAATTAAACTGGGATACATTTTCTGCTTTGAAGGTTTCAATGGATTTTGTACAGGTGAAGGAATGAAAACACAGAATAAAAACCCCCATGGAATCCTTTAAAAAACCCGTTTTTTGCCAAACCACCAGCTGCTGACCAACCCTATTTTTGCTGTGATTTTGGGTTGTTCATCCCTCTCCCTGACCCCATTTTTGGGGTTTCCCATGGGTTTTCCCCCCAGGATCGCCATGGAGACGTCGATCCGGCAGCGGCAGCTCATCATGTCCCCGCTGATGGCCTCGAGCGCCATCGGCGAGAACGAGCCGCTGACCGCCGTGTTCAACAAGGTCATCGCCGCCAAGGAGGTCAACCACAAGGGACAAGGTGGGCACGGTGGCTGTGGGGTTGGAGCCTGTAGGGTTGGAGGGTCTGGTGGTCAGTTTTGGATGGTCTGATGTAGGATTGAATTCTGTGGGATTTGGTTATGAGGATGGAATGGAAATGAGAGATCTCTGAAGTTGGATTTTAGGGCATTTGGGTTTATTGTGGAAGAGAGTTGGGTGTGAGAAACCTGCCAGGCTGCAGGATGGAGCTCAGAGCAGGTCAGAGAAGAGAGAGAGAGAGAGAGAGAAAGAGAGAGAGAGAGAGGCAAAAAGAGACCAATTTGCCATTTACAATACAATAAATCATCCTCTGTGTTGAATATTCTAATTCTCATTAACCAATCCAGAACAAGCTCCAAACCCTACAGCATTTACACACAACCTATAAGAATCATCACATTACCATATGGGGTTATATTTTGAATATTCTGATTCTCATTAACCAATCTAGAACCAATCTAGAAGCTACAAACCCTACAGCATTTACACACAACCTATAAGAACCATCCCATTACCACACAGGGTTATATTTTAAACCCTAAAAACTGCTTTTTGGCCCCTCTGCCATCAGGCAGGCTCTGCTCTGACCCTTGGAGCTGTCTGCAGGCAGAGGGGATTGTTCCACCCAGAGGGGATTGTTCCACCCAGAGGGGATTGTTCCACCCAGAGGGGATTGTTCCACCCAGAGGGGATTGTTCCACCCAGAGGGGATTGTTCCACCCAGAGGGGATTGTTCCACCCAGAGGGGATTGTTCCACCCAGAGGGGATTGTTCCACCCAGAGGGGATTGTTCCACCCAGAGGGGATTGTTCCATCCAGAGGATCACCTCCAGTCAGCCAAACCATTGTTTTCTAGTTGTTCTTCAACTCAAACCTTGTCTTCATTTCAATTTCCCTTATATTTTCCATATTCTCAGTTTCTCTTCATCTCAATTTCCCTTATATTTTCCATATTCTCAGCTTGTCTTCATCTCAATTTCCCTTATATTTTCCATATTCTCAGCATCTTCTGCCAGGTAATCATATTTATAAGGTTTTCCTATTTCATCTTCCCCAGCAACGCCTGAATAGATTTACCTGGAAAATGGTTAACTGAAAAGTGCCAAAGTTAGGAAAATAAAAAGCAGCTTAATTTATTGAAGACCTTTAAGGTGCATTCAGGGCATTTGTGGGTTTATACCTTTTGTTTTTTTTGCAGAAAATGAGTGTTTTTTCCCTTTTCTCAGGTCTCTGGGTGTCGCTGAAGCTGCTGTCAGGGGATCTGGCTCAGGTGCAGAAGGATTTTTCCCACCTGGTGGACAGAAACACTGCAGTGGCTCGAAAAATGGGATTTCCTGAGATCATCCTGCCCGGTGAGTTCCTCCACTTCACGGAGAGAAAAATCCACCTGGAATCCCAGGATTGCTGTCATAAAATAATTCATTTAAAGCTGTCTGAAAACTTGATTTTTTTTTCAAATTTCTACCTTTTTTTTTAATTTTTTTTTGGTCAGAAAAAGTGAAAATATGAGGTTTTTTTCTCATGGCAAAATGATGGTTTAGAGTTTTTGGAAGAAAATGTGTCCTTTGAGTCTAGTTTAATGTGGTTTGACTCTGCTGAGTCTGATCTGGTGGATTGAGCCTTATGGGGCTCAGAATTAAATTTAAAAAATTTGGGAAAAAGAAAGACTTTTAAAAAAATTAAATTAAAAAATGAAATTAAAAAATGAAACAAAAAATATTAAAAAATTGGAAAAAAGAAATGAGAAATGTTCTCCCCAAATCCCCTGGGAATGACAAATGATCTCCCCAGATCCCCTGGGAATGAGAAATGATCTCCCCAGATCCCATGGGAATGACTAAATCATCTCCCCAAATCCCCTGGGAATGAGAAATGATCACCCCAAATCCCCTGGGAATGAGAAATGATCTCCCCAAATCCCCTGGGAATGAGAAATGATCTCCCCAAATCCCCTGGGAATGAGAAATGATCTCCCCAAATCCCATGGGAATGAGAAATGATCTCCATGAATCCCCTGGGAATGAGAAATGATCTCCATAAATCTTCTGGGAATGAGAAATGATCTCTGTGAATCCCCTGGGAATGAGAAATGATCTCCATAAATCTTCTGGGAATGAGAAATGATCTCTGTAAATCCCCTGGGAATGAGAAATGATCTCTCCAAATCCCCTGGGAATGAGAAATTATCTCCATAAATCCCTTGGGAATGAGAAATTATTTCCATAAATCCCATGGGAATGAGAAATGATCACCCCAAATCCCCTGGGAATGACCAAATGACCTCCCCAAATCCCCTGAGAACGAGAAATGATCTCCCCAAATCCGATGGGAATGACTAAATGATCTCCATAAATCCCCTGGGAATGAGAAATTATCTCCCCAACCCCTTGGAATGAGAAATGATCTCCCCAAATCCCTGAGAATGAGAAATGATCTCCATAAATCCCTTGGGAATGAGAAATGATCTCTGTAAATCCCCTGGGAATGACCAAATGATCTCCCCAAATCCCCTGGGAATGAAAAATTATCTCCATAAATCCCTGGGAATGACTAAATGATTTCCCCAACTCTCTGGAAACTGCAGGTGACGTCAGGAACGACATCTACGTCACCCTGATCCAGGGGGAGTTCGACAAGGGCAAGAAGAAAACCCCCAAGAACGTCGAGGTCACCATGTCCGTTCACGATGAGGATGGCAACCTGCAGGAGGTGGGGCAGCCCTGACCCCCTGCCAGGACTCCCCACCCCAAAATCCTCCTTTTTCACCTTTTTTCCCCCCAATTCCCTGTGTTTGTGCCCAAAGAAAGCCATCCACCCCGGCGCTGGCTACGAGGGAGTGTCCGAGTACAAGTCGGTGGTTTATTACCAAGTCAAGCAGCCCTGCTGGTATGAGACTGTCAAGGTATGGATCTGCTGGGAATTCCTGATTTCCTGGTGGGAAACTGGGATGGATCCAAACCCAGCTCTGGGAGGGGATGGGGAGAGGGAAATGTTGGGTTTTTGTTGTGTTGGGGAGAGGGAAATGTTGGGTTTTGATCGTTTTGGGGAGAGGGAAATGTTGGTTATTTAAGCGTTTTGGGGAGAGGGAAATGTTGGGTTTTGTTGTTTTGGGAAAAGGAGAATGTTGGGTTTTTGTTGTTTTGGGAAAAGGAAAATGTTGGGGTTTTGTTGTTTTGGAAAGAGGGATAATGTTGGGTTCTGTTGGTTTTTTTTGTGAAAAGGAAAATATTGGGTTTTATCATTTTGGGGAGAGGGAAAATGTTGGGTTTTTGTCATTTTGGGGAGAGGGAAAATGTTGGGTTTTTGTCATTTTGGGGAGAGGGAAAATGTTGGGTTTTTATCATTTTGGGGAGAGGAAAATGTTGGTTTTTGTCATTTTGGGAAGAGGGAAAATTTGGTTTTTTATTGTTTTGGGGAGAGGGAAAATTCTGGGTTTTTGTCGCTTTGGGGAGAGGGAAATGTTGGGTTTTTCATCATTTTGGGGAGAGGAAAATGTTGGGTTTTTGTCATTTTGGGGAGAGGGAAAATGTTCAGGTTTTGTCATTTTGGGGAGACGGGAAATGTTGATTTTTTGTCATTTTGGGGAGAGGGAAATGTTGATTTTTTGTCATTTTGGGGAGAGGGAAATGTTGGTTTTTTGTCATTTTGGGGAGAGGGAAATGTTGGTTTTTTGTCATTTTGGGGAGAGGAAAATGTTTTTTTTGTTGTTTCCCCTGCAGGTGGCCATTGCCATCGAGGAGGTGAGTCGATGTCACCTGAGGTTCACCTTCCGTCACCGATCGTCCCAGGAGTGTGAGTGCTGAGCAGGGAGATCCACAGCATGGCTCTGCTCTTCCCACTCCCTCTGAGTACAAAAATTGTTCTCCTCCTTTCTCCTCCTCCTTTCTCCTCCTTTCTTCTTCTTCTTTCTTCTTCTTCTTCTTCTTCTTCTTTCTTCTTCTTCTTCTTTCTTCTCCTTCTTCTTCTTCTTCTTCTTCTTCTTCTTCTTCTTCTTCTTCTTTCTTCTCCTTCTTCTTCTTTCTTCTCCTTCTTCTTCTTTCTTCTCCTTCTTCTTCTTTCTTCTCCTTCTTCTTCTTTCTTCTCCTTCTTCTCCTTTCTTCTCCTTCTTCTCCTTCTTCTTTTTTCTTCTCCTCCTCCTTTCTTCTCCTCCTTCTTTCTCCTCCTCCTTCCTCCTCCTTCCTCCATTTCTATTTCCAGTTCTATTATCTCTATTATTTAAATTTCTATTTCTATAATTATTATTATTATTACTGTTATATTATTATTATTATTATTATTCCCTGCTTATTTTCCCCCCTTCAGTTTACTTATTCCCAGTTTTGTGGCACGCAAAACAAAACAAAACAAAAAACGTCATTCGAATTTTTTGCAGCCAAAGTTTGGTGCTGGTTTTGTTCTAAAAGTGCAATTTGATAAGGAGCAGCATTTTAGTTCCCCCAGAAGAGAATTATCAATACTCCTTTCTGCTTTGGTTTCTCAGTTCTCACTTTTAATTTATTTCACACAATTTCACTGTGAGGCCTGGTTGGCTCCTAACGACCTTCCTGTGGGAGGATTTCTAATTAGGCTGATGAGAGGCTAATGAGAGAGTCAGAGGCAGGAGTTCCACCAGATCAGAGCCCTGGAAGGAGATCAATCCTGTGAGATTTAACTCCTGAAGGCTCTCAGGGGAATTCTCTGCTGGAATTCTCTGATCTCCCTCCACATCCACCGCTCACAACCCAAAATTCCAACAAAAATTCTGCATCTGAGGATGATGGAATTCCTAAAGCTGCAAAGACCTTGAAGAGCAAAGAGTCCAACCACGAATTTATCCATTTATCAGCACAAAACCCACTAAATTTGTGTGTGAGAGATGCTCCAGAAAGGATGTTTTGTGTGGTTGCAGCTAAATCCAGCTGCTGATGGGGTCAGAGAGCTGCATTTGGGATTGATGGACATTAATCAGATTATTCCTAACGATTTTTTGCTGTTTGCAGCCAGGGACAGGTCAGAGAGAGCCTTTGGCATGGGCTTTGTGAAGCTGATGAACGCGGATGGGACGACTCTGCAGGATGGCAAACACAACCTGATCGTCTACAAGGTGAGCTGAGTGATTCCTGCTTGGTCTGCTGTGCAGCTCGGCAAAAATCTCCCCTGGCTGCTTTCTCCAGGCTGCAGGAAGCTAAAAAATGTGTGTGTGGCTTTGGAATTCTGTGGCTTTGGAAATATTTGAATTTATTTGCAGCATGGACAACTTATTCCTGGAAATTAGAAACCCAAATATCAAAACTCTCTCCTTTCTTATTCCTTTCTTATTCTTATTCTGGCTGCTTTTTCCAGGTAGCAGAAAGCTGTAAAATGTGTGTGGGGTGAAAATCCTCTGAAATTCTGTGGCTTTGGAAATAACTTAATTTATTTGCAGCATGGACAACTCATTCCTGGAAATTAGAAACAACTCATTCCCTGAAATTAGAAGCCCAAATATCCAAACTCTCTCCTTTCTTGTTCCTTTTCTTGTTCCTTTTCTTGTTCCTTTTCTTGTTCCTTTCTTGTTCCTTTTCTTGTCCCTTTTCTTGTCCCTTTTCTTGTCCCTTTCTTATCCCTTTCTTATCCCTTTCTTATCCCTTTCTTATTCCTTTCTTATTCATTCTTATTCCTTTCCAATCACTTTCAAAATCCTTTATTAATCCTTTCTATTCCTTTATAATTCCATTCATATTCCATTCTTATTCCTTTATAAACCCAAACATATTCCTCATCCTTTCTTATTCTTATTCTGGCTGCTTTTTCCAAGCACTAGAAAGCTGCAAAATGTTTGTGTGGGGGGAAAAATCCTCTGAAATTCTGTAGCTTTGAAAATAATTGAATTTATTTGCAGCATGGACAACTTATTTCTGGATGTTAGAAACCCAAATATCCAAAATCTCTCCTGGCTGGTTTTTCCAAGCACTAGAAAGCTACAAAATGTGTGGGTGGGGAAAAATTCCTTGCAAATTCTGTGGCTTTGGAAATAACTGAATTAATTTACAGCATGGACAACTCATTCCCAGAAGTTAGAAACCCAAACATAAAAACTCTCTTCTTTCTTATTCTTATTCTGGCTGCTTTTTCCAAGCACTAGAAAGCTACAAAGTACGTGTGTTAGGGGGAAAAATCCTCCCAAATTCTCTGGCTTTATGAAATAACTTCATTTGCAGCACGGGCAAATAATTCCCTGAAATTATTTAAGTTATTATATTCTGAAATTCTGAAATTAGAAACCCAAGCAACGACAGAGATTAAAAATTGTTTCAAGGCGACCCCGATGGGACACAACCTCGGTCTCTGTCCCCACCAGGGTGACAACAAGAAGATGGAAGATGCCAAGAGCTACCTGAGCCTTCCTTGCACCAAGACGGAGATGGAGGAGAAGGAAATCCCTCCTGGGAAGAACCTTCACCCTCTGGCCACCTTCACCCCCAGCAAGGAGAGCACCAAGGACAGCTTCCAGATCGCCACCGTCATCTGCTCCACCAAGCTCACCCAGAACGGTAGGCAGCTGGAAAAAAGGGGATTTTGGTGGTGGCACTGTCCCACCAAACTCACAGGGTGTTTGTGCAGAAACTTCTAGAAACCACTCAATAAATCCATAAATAAATCCAAATATTGGATCCAAATTGCTCAAGTTAAACCAAATAATTTGTTGGCATGTGGGGAAATGGCAGTGGCTGTGTTTCCTCAGAATTCTGAATTTTTAAGGTTATTTACCTCATTTCCTCTGCCTGTTGAGACAGCAGCCACTAAATAAATCTATTTAGAAACCACTAAATAAATTGCAAATATTGGATCCAAACTGCCCCAAATTCAACCAAACAATTTGTTGGCACATGAGGAAATGGCAGTGGCTGTGTTTCCTCAGAATTTTGGATTTTTAAGGTTATTTACCTCATTTCCTCTGCCTGTTGAGCTCCACCAAGCTCACCCAGAATGGTAGGCAGCTGGAAAAAAGGGGATTTTGGGTGCTGGTGGCAGCATCAAACTCACAGGATGTTTGTGAAAAACCTCTAGAAACCACTAAATAAATTCACAAATATTGGATCCAAGCTGCCCAAGTTGAACCAAACAATTCATTGGCATGTGTGGAAATGGCACCTGGCAGTGGAAGTGGCTGTGTTTCCTCAGAATTTTGAATTTTTGAATTTAATCACCTCCTTCCCTCTGCCTGTTGAGAGAACAGCCACTAAATAAATCTATTTAGAAACCTCTAAGTAAACATGTAAATATTGGGTCCAAACTGCCCAAGTTAAACCCGACGATTTTTTGGCACATGAGGAAATGGCAGTGGCTGTTTCCTCAGAATTTCTGAATTTTTAAGGTTATTTACCTTAAATAAATCTGTTTAGAAACCGCTAAATAAACATGTAAATATTGGATCCAAACTGCCCAAGTTAAACCCAACAATTTTTTTGGAACGTGAGGAAATGGCAGCGGCTGTGTTTCCTCAGAATTTTGAATTTTTAAGGTTAATCACCTCCTTCCTTCTGCCTGTTGAGCTCCACCAAGCTCACCCAGAATGGTAGGCAGCTGGAAAAAAGGGGATTTTGGGTGCTGGTGGCAGCACTGTCCCATCAAACTCCCAGGGTGTTTGTGAAAAACATCCTAGAAACCACTAAATAAATCCAGAAATAAATCCAAATATTGGATCCAAACTGGCCAAGTTAAACCCAATGATTTGTTGGCATGTGGGGAAATGGC
>NW_028147353.1:0-24559 GCF_008360975.1 Lichenostomus cassidix | reverse complement strand
GAAGTATAGAAGAAGGGAAGTATTAGAAGAAAAGAGGCACAGAAGAAAAGAGATATAGAGCCCGGCCCGGCAGCAACCTCCCCCGCCGAGCGCCGAGGGGCAAATGGCGACTGACCCACTGCCCGGGGTTTAAATCGTCTCGGCCCCGCCCCGCGCAGGCGCTCTGGGGCCCCGCGCACCTGTGCCGGCCCCACCTTCCACACCTGTGCCGGCCTCACCTTCCACACCTGTGCCGGCCTCACCTTCCACACCTGTGCCGGCCCCGCCCCGCCCCGCCCCGCCCCGCCCCGCCCCGCCCATAAATCCCGGCGCATTCACGCCTGCTCCGTTTCGTGCGGAGGATGCTCATCTCGGGATACAGCGAGATCGTCGCTCCGGGAGCTGCGCAGGACCTGAGGTGCTAAGGTGGGATCCGGGACTGGCATCGGGATCGGGACCCGGGGATTCGGGTCCTGTCGGTGTCTGCTGGGTGCACCACCTCTCCCCGGGCGGGCGGGGTGCGGGTCCCGGGGCTGAAGGACCGGGGCAGGACTGGGGCCGTGGTCGGGACCAGAATCGCCCCCGGGATCGCCGCGGGCAGCAGGAGCCGCTCCGGGAAGGGCTCTGGGGCCGACCTCGGCGCTGCCGCTCCTGCTCCGGCTGCAGCCCCACCGGGGCTACGGGCACGGTCCCGCTGGGGCCGCGGGGAGCCGGGGCTCTGCCGGTAGCCGTGCACGGGAGAACGGCGGCGATTTCATCCTGCAGACGCTGTATTGGTGCTGGATCCAGCCGCGGCAGGGGCACTCTCTCCATGCAGACCCTGGGATCTCCCAGACGCCGGGAGCTGTGGCTGAGTTCGGCGCTGCTGCTCCAGCTGTGGCTGGGGCTCCAGGTACTGTTCGGCTCTGGCCTTTCCTCCAATACCTGCCAGGTGAGGCTTGATGCTCCCCCTCCCCTTTCCTTGCAGCTCACACTCTGCAATGGCAAAACCTGTTTTGAAAATGCAGCTGAAGTTTTTCTTCTTCATTTCTAGGTCACAGGATATTCTGAGGTTGAGAGGGATCCTCAAATCCACCTCTCAAATGGCTGGCCCATTTGGGGCTTGAACTCACCACCTTGGCTCTGTCAGCACTCAACTCCAGCCACCTGAGCCAATCTCAGGAGCATGGGGATGACTTCTTGGAATGCAAATGGTTGGTGCCAGCAAGGTAATTCCTATGGAAACACAGCTCCTTCTTCTGCGCTAATGCTGCTTTACACGCCAGCCCTGGCATGGCTCTAGGGCAGACCTGGCTAGCACCTGACATGACAGCACAAAACTTTTCCAATAACCTTGATTTCCTGCCCCTTCCAGGATTTACCCAGCAGCTGTCAAGGTGGTCATGCAATGTGCCTTTACAGGGAGAAATAAGCAAGACGAGTCCTGAGGGTTCACTTGGTCCATTGGCAGAAGTGCTTCTGGAGAGTGTCAGAGCTGGTCCCACCTGCAGAGGGGAGTTTCCTGCAGGTGAGTGTTTCAGCCCAAAATGACAGCAGCTGCTGAGGCTGGGGCTGCTTTTCAGACCCAGAGCTAGACAGAGCCCTCGGGAACTCCTGCTCACTGCCAGGAATGTTCCTCGGTGTTTCGTCCTCGTGTCCTAGCTGGCTGGGAATGCAGGGCGGGAGAAGGTCGGGAGCCACAGAAGGGGGACCAGCACCTCTTGTCCTTCATATTTCCAGGGGAGGAGCTGTGCCTGCAGGGTCCTGCCTGTGGCACACAGCATGCGGAACACACGTCCCGGGGTTGGGCGCTGGGATGCCCGGGCAGCGCTCTGACGGACACGGATAAAGGGCTGCCTGCGGCTCCTCGGCCATGGGCTGCTCTGAACAGGTACCTGGAGATGCTTCACCCCAGGCAGACCCCACTGACACCCCCAAAATACCCCAAGGAACAGCTGGCACCTGGGAATTTGGCACGCTGTGTTTGCAGAGGGGCTCAGGCAGCAATTCCAGGAGTTCCTACACCCCTGTCAGGTATGTCCCACCCACCCCCAATGCCTTCCCTTCCAGCCTGGGGACCCATAAACAGTAAATTCTGTGGAATACAATCCTGTCCTTGTCCCAGTCCCACTGAGTTTCCTTGGAACCTCTGCTGGCTCCAGACTCGGCTGGCATTAAAGCAGCAGCTCTGCATGGAAATATCCACGCTCCATGGGGCACTGGGAGGTTATTCCAGCAGGAATTCAGCAGGGAATTCAGGGCTAAGGATATAATTCACATAAACAAGCAAAGCTGATCCTGAAACACAAATCTGGGCACCACACAGAGAACAATCTTTGTGCTGCCCTGTCAGCTAAAGCCCCTAGATTGGGAAATTTTGGGGGTCAAATGTGTGGAATTACACAAATGACAACAACTGGCATCACCCAGAGGGACATTCCAAGTCCCAAACAATTCCTCCACAATCTACTGTGGAGGAAACCTTGCATCTGCCAGGACCTCTGACTCCGCTTTTCCTACCAGCTCCTGAGCAGTGTCAGAGTCACCATGAAGGCTTTAAAATCCAAAGAAGCACCAAACCTCAAACAGTGAATAATCCAAGTAAAGAAATACATTGTTGTCAACGAAAGCTCAACACTCTTTTAAAAATTCTATGCCAACATGGCAAAGTGATTCCCAGGAATCTCATTAATGCTCTTGGTTTCATTTTTATGTATTTTAAATCCCTCATTTGGCAGCTTAGAAAACTTATCCTGGAATTTAGAGGTCAAGCAGGGTTGGCTTTGGATTTGCCTTCACCTCAGAAATTCCCTCAGAAATGCCACCTCACTCCCCTTGATGTCTCCTCACATTTTCTTCTTCCGTTACAGAAAGAGTTCTTGTGTCCCTCTCAGTTAGCCCAGGTTTTCAGCTACATGAATGACATCACCTGTGCCCACTGCTCACCATTCACCCAGCCACAATCAAGACCAAAGGTTAGGTTGGCTTTAAGAACTTGAAATAATGTGGAAGCAATTTACATCACCTTTTTCTTCTTGTTTTTTTTCTCTTTCAGGTGCTGGACTTGCCTCTGTGGATATGTGCTGAGCTCTCGCTGCAGGGAACTGTCAGGCCTTAGTGGCTGTGAGCTCCTGTTTTTCTCACTGGGGAATTAGAAAAAAATTTAGAATAATTAGAAAAATCCAGCTAAAAATGTCACCTCTGTCCCCCCTAAATTATCCCTCCTGGTTTTTCCCAGCTAGGAGCTGCAAGCAATTCAGGCAGGGGGAATGACATCGGGGAACTGTGAGCTGTAAACTTAAAGGCAGAAAGAGAAGATCTACCAGCAGAGGGCAGGAAAGGGGAAAGGTTTCAGAAGACTTCTCTGCGGTCTAATTAATAATTATTTCCAATTTCCACCACAGCTCATGGCTAGTTACACTTTTTACACCCTCAGCAATGCCTTCATACAATCAAGGGGATCTTGCCTTGAGCTCACCAGATCCAGAGGATCGAAGGACCTCCCCAAAACCCCTTCAGAGCACATGCTGAGGCTCCTCCTGGTCCCTTGAATCTGTGGAGCATCAAAAGCATCGCCCCTTCCAGGTCACTAAAAATTGCCACCAAAACCTTCAGAGTAAAGGAAATCCTCCAACACCTTCTTTGCAGGCTTTGCAAGTCAGGGATTACTTGATTCTGGCCAGGGGGTACAGCAAGTCCTTCCAGCCACACAGGCAGTCAGGTCACACAGCTGTCCTGGGCTAGAATTGCTCCAAATTAAATCAGTCCCTGTCCCTCAGACACTGCTCTGTCCTGTCCATGGGATCCATAACAAAATAAAAAGGCACACCTCTAGGAAGGAAATACTTAAACACACCATTTATTTATCCAAATACTTTCCCCAAACAATGCACTACCTATACAGACAAAAAAAAAGGTAAAATAATGAAGGCCAATTAATTCTTACGCAAGGAATGTTGATTATTGTGACACACTTCCAGGCAAAAAACCATTTCTGCCGCTCTAACAAATGCGCTGTCTAGAGTACAAAGCTACCCAAACACACTCAGGCCATTTCAAAAACCACTTTGCATTCTGTTAAGTTTGTTAAAGAGCTATCACTTGTAATCACCAAAAACTGCTCAGGTTCACTACTTCAGGGATGGCTGCGGCGCGCAGCGAGCTGAGTGGTCCCCAGATCTAAACACCTCCCTCTCCACACACGATACAAACACCTATTGTTTGGCTACTACGATTTTTCAGAAGCTTGTCACATGTAGCCAAAGCTGGAAATCCTCACTCAGGATTTCCATATCACATCTGGATTTGTCATGAAGCATATGCACGCACGTATGTCCATGTCCGCAATGTGTCAGTCAGAAATCATGTAAGCCAGCAACTTGCTCCTCACTGTACCACTCAGAAATACACCAAAAAGCCAGAAAAAACCTCAATCAAACAACAAACCACAAAACAGAGAGCTCAGTGAAGCAGCATCTGAATATTCTGCCCAGTGATGGACAGAAAGAAGGAGAAAAGCTGTTCTCCCAGTTCTGGACCAAGCAGTTAGAAGCAGCCAATATTGTCCTCAGCTGCAGCTGTGGCAGCTTCTCTCCTTCCTTCAGCCTTGCCCTGACTTCTGAGGGACCAGAGACACCACACAACCCAAAACTATCAACACCCACAGCCACTACTGCTATGGCCACCTTCATGTTCCATCTGTGGCCAAACAAATCCCAGGATGTTTTTGCTTTCCTGACAGACTTGGCAAATTTAATTCCCATTTATCGAAGCGACAGACACCTTGCATGGCCCTGGGGTCGGAGCCCCTCTTCTCTGAGAGAAGATTTGAGGGGAGGATCCAATGGCAAATTGAAATCTCAGAAATACAATCAAAGCCTGCTTGTGGCAGTTTTCTTTTTGCTTTCAGGACAAAAGAAAGGCCTTTAGACCATTTGCATCCATGTGAAAAGCCCACACTGAGGACATGGCTCTAAAGATGTTGCACTTCATGTTACAGACATAGAATTGCTTTGGGATTTGGCATTTCCTGCACCCACACAAAGACATTAAAATAATTAAGTGCAGAATCCTGAAGCTCAATTATTCCTATTCTATTTCGGTGGTGTCACTTGACATACTAAAATCCATAGCAATACTTTAAAAAATGAAAAACAAGTTTTCTCCCCCATAATACTCAATTTTCTGGTTTAGGGGTCCTCTTAAGAACAAGTTAAAGAAAGGAATAAGAAAAGCCCAAGACAACCATCAGCTAGTGTACCAACCCCTGTCTTCCATAGATTTTCTACACAGAATAGATTTTCATTCCACCTGATGTCTATTCTACGAAAAGAAATTGTTACGTGTAAAAGTTCATGCAGTAGGGGCAGGGGTTTCTGAGCCCACACCTCGCAGGTAAAGCATCAGAGGAGGAGTGGCACAGAAGGATCCCAAAGTGTCCAAAAGAGGTACAAGCAGACTGTGTTTGGTAGGAATATTTGAAACCAAACTGCTCTGCAGCTGCCCCAAGCCTGGAGTTCACAGAAAAAAACGAGCTCCCCTCCTGCTTCCTTGTCTGCCTTCTCTGATCAAAGGGAGAAGCGCATCATGCAAATGACAAGAGATAAGGTGCGAACACCTCTCCAGTGCCCCCAGGGTGCTTGGCACCCGGGCTCGTTCCCTCCTCTGGCTGATGGAACTCAAACCCAGCTGTTGTGGCATTTAAGAAGCAAAGCCCAGCTTTGCTGTTCCAGTCAGGTTGAACAAACCACTCAAAACCGCGTGTTTTACACCCAAACGGGACCCATTTCAGAGGTAAAACCTCCCACGCCGCATTCCCGAGCATTCCCAAGGCTTTCTGACACGAAGGTAAAACTTCCCACAAAAAGGACTATTTACCTTGTAACAATAGCCTCCATAAAAGTTGCCACATAAAAGCCCAGGCAGTTGTGACATCCACAGTAACACATTCCACACAAAGTATCGGATCCCTCGCTACAAGATCCACGGGACAACATCTGCACAAAGGGCATTTACCTTGTAACAACATCCTCGGTAAAACTTCCCACAAGGGCTTAACAAAGCTTTATGGACATTGCCCTCAGAGTGGCTCGACAAAACGTCCATCAGGCTGGATCTTTAAATAAACACAGCTGGCGCCGATGCCAGCAATAGACGTTGTTACGTTATTTCCCCGAACGTTTCTGTTTTCTTACATCGTCATGCTACAAGGGTTTAAACAAGATTTAACACAAGCTCTGCAACCTGCCATGCTCCAGGCCCTAAGGAAGAGCTGGATATCCTCACATTCATCCAAGCTGAGGCAGTATTCCCATTTCCCAGACTCTCTGTTCAGCTTCCAGGACTCACGTCAGGAAATCAATGGCTGTTCCCACGTACAAATTCCCAAGGTAGCACTGTTCCTCTCCCCCCTCCTCCTTTACCCGTTTTATGGCAATAGCCCTGCCTGGGACTCAAAAGGAGCCTCCCAGGTGCCTCCTGAGACAGAAATCGTTCCAGGTGGGTCAGGAAATAAACATAAATAAACTCGTCCCTTGGGGGATAAGAAATTGTCTTCCTCCCCATTTTCCCTATTCTCTCCTGTTTCTTATTCCTAAGGCAAAACACACAGATCAGGTGGGCTCAGGGGGGGAACGTTAAGTCCAAAACAAAGCAAAACTTCTTTTCCCCTCGGTTTCCATCAGGACTGTTCCGTTTTCCCCACTGACCCTCGGCCGTAGCCGCAGGAGCAGCTTCTCTCTGCGCCCCATGGCAGTGGGGACAGGGACACCCAGCCCGCTGCTTCCCGGGAAACGCAGCTCAGCCCATCCCATAACACCTTGTCATGGCAGCATAGCAGCTGGGAACGCGGTACGAGATATGTTCCATGAAACTCGATCCCAGAGAGCCTCAAGGCCCGGGACAAACTCGTCCCCCACAGCACTTGGGTCCCAGCTATCGCTGCCAAAAGGACGCGCGTCCCCCGCGGGTCCCACCCGACCCAGGTGACGCCCGCGCCGCGCTCTCTCCCCTCCGCTCACCTGCGGCCACCGTTCGCTCCTTCCCAGCGCTGCCGCCCGAGCCAAGCGGATTTTCGCCATCGCTGGCTCAGGACAGCTCGTTCCTGGCTCGGCTGCCCCGGCACGGCAGGAGCAGGGCGGCAGCAGGACAGCGAGCTCCGTGCTGCGCCCCGCGGGAAGTGGGCAGAGCAGAGCCGCAGCCTCCGGTGCCGCGCCTGAGCCGGGGCTCCGCCCTGCCGGACCGCCTGCGCCGCCGCCGTGCCGCCCCTTCCGAGGGCAGCAGCTGTGTAGGGCTGGGACAATGACACAAAAATGTAAAGAAACTCTGAGCCATGCTGTGATCAAACCCCGTAGGGGTGGTTTATTGGAAGTGCCAGATAGGAATAACAGGAATCGCTGCATTCCCTGGCCCTTAGCTTGGTCCCACCTGCCCACACCACTGCCCTTGGGAAGTGCTGCTCTTCCCAGCTGGAAAGCCAAAAACACTTTTCCCTTTGTCTCTTAAAACTCTCCTCTGAAAATCTCCATTCTGCCTTGTTTCTCCTCCAACAGTGTCCTTTCTCCTGCCGTCTCTCCAGTTCCTCCTCGAGCGTGCGGCTCTGCTGCTCCCTGGCTCTTTGGTAACTAATATAATTGATGCTGAGCCTGGCTGGGCCAGCCAGAGTGGCCAGAGGGCTCAGTCCCCAGCTGGCCAAGCTAACGCCATGGCACGCTGCAGCTGCTCGTACGACACGAACATCACCACATTCCAGGAGTCCAGCCGCAGGAAGGACGGGACGAAGCTGTGCAGGGAAAAGTAGTGCTGAAGGGGACATGATGGGGACATCCCCATCCCCAGATTCCCATCCCCATCCCCAGAGCCCAGCATGTGGTTTGGCATATTTGGGGTCCAGTCCCGCAGGTCCGCGGGGTCATCACAGGTTTGGGGGTGCTCAGTGGGTGTCCCCGACTCACCCCTTGTAGAGGCCAGCAGGCAGCTCAGGACATTGTGGTACTGCCCGGGGCTGGCGTTCATGTAGCGTGTCTTGACCACATCCACCGGTGATGCCACCACTGTGGCACAGAAACCGGCACCAAAGGCAGCCACGAAGTGGCACGGGAGGTTGTCTAAGCGGGGGGGGGAAGAGCTGGGGGTTAGGTGCTGCGGGAACAGGGATGGCACCTGGGCACATCCCCCCGTGCCATCCTCACCTGTCATGAGCTGTGCCCGCAGCAGCGCTTCCTTGAGGAGGTCGTAGGTGACGAGCTCCCCGCAGCTGATGATGACGTTGCGGGCGATGTTGGGCAGCGTCCCTGGGCAGAGGGCGGTGGCAGTGGGAATGCTGGTCCAGTCCTGGAGCACTCTGGGCAGCTGCCCCAGCCCTGCTGTCCCCATCCCTCTTCCCCATTTCTATTCCCGCCCCACCCCTTTCCCACGCCTATCCCTGCTCGCTCCTACCTCTCCAGAGCCCGCGGATGCCCTCCTCCCTGGCGACGGTGCGATAGGCATCCACGGTGCCGCTGTAGCGACGGGCACCGCCCGACAGTGCCCTGCTGGCCTGGAACCGGACCTTGACTACGTCGGTGGGCTGGGCACAGGCCACGGCCACAGCCCCCGTGGTGCAGCCAGCCAGGAGTCGTGCAGCCAGGCTTGTGTCTGGATGGGGCAGATATTGAGACTCTTGTGCCTGCAGGGACCCCCCACAAGTGAGTGGCCTGTGGTCCTTCACAGAGGGTCATCTCGGGGTTGTGCCCACCAGGGTGAGTTTCTCCCTCTGGGAGAGGGCTGTACATCGGGAAGGGGTGCACAGGGGTGTCTGGGCTTTGTGGACACTCACGCTCAGCACCCTTAGGGGTGTAGAACTCCTTCACAGAATCATACAGCCCGATGCTGATGGAGCTGAAGCCCATCTGGTGCTGTGGCCCGGCCACCAGCCCGCTGTAGAGGCTGCGGGCTCCCTCCATCCTCACCATGGTGTTCAGTGTCCCCAGAACACCCCGGTACTCCCCAGAGTTGGTGGTCTTGGGGATCTTCACCTCACCTTGTATCTGTGGGGTGCCAACCATGTCACGCCACCTTCTGCTCTCCCCAAGCGCCACCAATAGAGCTGGCATGGGGAAGCCCACCTTGTGTCACAGGGTGCTGCCTCTGCCCACAGGGTTTTGGGGTGTGGGGGATCGTACCTGCAGCTGCACTTTGGCCGTGTCCAGAGGGAAGGTGAACAGGTCAGCGATGCAGCCGGCCATCCCCGCACTGACGAACTTCATGGTGGCCGTCGGGGGAACCTCAGGGGGCTTCAGACCCACCATGCTGGCAGAGGAGCTGGAAGGAGAGAAGGGGTTTGTGGAGGAGCCGGGATGGTGCATCAGGACAGAGTTTCACGTGGGTGTCCTATTCGGTGGCAGAAGCGATGATGTGCCATGGTGGCTCTTGATGGCTTTGGACAACCCCAAAATTCTCAGCCTTCCCTGTCTCCTTGCTTCTCTCCCGGGGAAACTGAGGCACAGGGCTTGTTCAGCATGGGATTCACCAGTGCCCGCCATTCCTTATCCCACCCCAGCCATAACAGAGGTACTGGGTGAGATTATCTCCCCCCGAGTGACCTTCCCTGAGCCGTGTCCCTCCGTGGCCTCACCGTAAGGACCTCGGCACAGTGTCTCAGCTGCTGCCTTGCACAGGCAGTGCCCTGAGCCCTTTCCCTGGCCCCACCCTTATATAGCACCCAGCGAAACAGTGTTTGACAGCAAAACAGTGTTCCCCCGGTGGCATTTGAGCTGATGGAACTGGGTCACCTGGCACCCGGCACGAGGTGGCTGTTTCAGCCCTCTGTCCCCCGCCCAGGGCTCAGGCAAGGGGAGGGGGGTCCTGCCCACACCTCCTGCACTGGACTGGGGAGGAATGTCGGTTTTCACCCCAAAACCACTCTGGGAAGGATGAGATGCAGAAAACCTTCACCCCAAGGCTTTACAAGCGAGTGCTCTGGCGGCAGTGCAGCGCCCAGCTCTGTGCAGGGCAGGTCGGATCCCTTTGCCCAGCAGACCACGGGGCCACAATCCATCCCGGAGAGCTGCCGAGCTGCCAGCGGGATTGGCTCTGCCCGGGGGAACGTGTTCCCCAGGCTCACGTGGAGCAGAGCTGGGGAGCACCGTGGGGTGAAATCCACCACCAAAGCCGTGACGCCCTCCGGAGCGTGGCAGAGCCCTGGGGCTGCCGGGAGGGACTGCGAGAGACTTGTTTACCTCACGCCCGAGACAAACTCAGGGGTCAGTGCTGTCACCTCCTCTGTCACAGCCATCCCAGCCCAGCTAGGATCCTACCTGAGTATTTTGGGGCTGCTACCAGGAGAAAGCAGCCTGCACGTCACTGCTGTCCTTCCAGGGGACACGGGGTGCCTTTGCCTTCCATCCCCACCCAGCAAGGGCAGGGAGAAGAGCCACAGTCACAGGGCAAGTTGTGCCAGCAGTGACTTACGCACTCAGGCTGTCCCCTGGGAAAAACAACACTGCAGAAGTGGGAGAAAAAAGGGATGCTGATCCTTTGGCTGCTGAAATCCTGAATTCCATGCACGGTTGGAAAAGCAGCTCAGAATGGAAGCCACTCATCCCACATGGGCTGTGCTGCACAGTGATACAGAATTCCTCAGCAAAGCAGTGACCTTTCCACGTGCTCCCGGACATCTCAGCTCCCAGCAGCACTTCTCACACTTGGAAGCTCATGTGGGACAGATTCCTGTCTCCTGTTGAGGAAAGGTTCCCGCCCTGGCACAGGGACACTTCGCACAGGCTGACGAGAAACCAGGGGAATTTTATTGAAACAAGCACTGAAGGGAGCAGTACAAAAACAACTGAGCTCTGCTGGCATCAAAGTCTGTTCTCTGAAAGGTGTACAAAAATAATATAAATATAAACGTCTCCTCTTTCTAGTCACCTCCTTTTGCACACACACCAGATTTTACAGTGCCCTTGGCCTGCGTTCACACAAGCACTTTGGGCACCTGTAGAAACAGAGAATTGTGCTGCCCACCAACCTTTTTGGAAAGCGCCATTTTACAGGAAAAAATCCTAAAACTGGACTACCTGGAGAGCAGATAACAGCTTGTGGATTACCCACAGGGGTGCTACTCACTGGGGACCTGCCCCTGCAAAATGCAGCTCCCTGGGTGACCATAGGCTTTAAGCCCTTCTAAATAGGGGACTTTAATTAATGGACCAATCAGGCAAACTAAAACCAGAGCCTGAAAGCTGTGGCTTCCACCTCCCCTCTGCTGGAGGACTCAGCCTTTGCCATGGCTTAGGAAGCTCTGCTGTGGATTGTCTCTTGCCAGCACTATTCCTTCTTGGAGAGCTGAGCAGAAAAGATCCTGGCAATCCTTTTGGCTTCTTCTTCCGAGAGGTCAGGGATGGGCCTGGGGAGATCTGGCCTTCTGTAGGGAATGCCTTTGGGCACTGCTGCACTCCTGCTCTGTGGAGAGAAGGGACAAGGTGTGAGAGCTCTGCCCTGAGCTTGGTTTCAGCTCATGGCAAAGTACAGCAGCAGGTGACAAGCTGTATGCACAGAAAAAGAACCCAATGAGAAAGAGAAAGATCCAAAGCCAGGAATGGGGCTCTGGTGTGTGAATTCTCAACTTGTGGGCATCCACCCTCAGCCAAGGTCTCCCTTTATGAAGCCAAAGCAATGACAGTGGTGTAGACACTTCCAGGGACCTCACCTGAAAGCCTTTTGGCTTTCAATTATTATTTTACTTTATAATTTGCGGAACCCCTGAGACCAAATATCCTCACAGTGGAGAGGAAATGCTCTGTCACAACAAAACTGAGCCAGCTGACAGGACAAGGCAGGGATTTGGTTTAAACTAACAGAGGAGTGATTTAGATTAGATATTAGGAAGAAATTCTTCCTCATGAGGGTGGTGAGGCCCTGGCACAAGCTGCCCAGAGAAGCTGTGGCTGCCCCTGGATCCCTGCCAATGTCCAAGGCCAGGCTGGACAGGGCTTGGAGCAACCTGGGGTAGTGGAAGGTGTCCCTGCCCATGGCAGGGGGTTGGAATGAGAGGAGCTTTAAGGTCAGTTCCCACCTTAAAATTTTTGGAAAAAAAAGCTTTGGAAGTGATTGACTGGAGAGCAGCTGGCACAGCTGCTGCAGGTGCTTTCAGAGTACTTCCTTTGCAAGAAAGACCTAATGCCTCAAAAGCAAGTGGCTCAGCTATCATCTTGAAAACACTTCTAACCCTTTTAAATGCATTATCTTTTCCTTTAAGAGGTGATCTTGATCACTGGGAGTCTCAAAAATGCTTTGCACAAGGGCAACAGTCTCTGCCAAAGACAGTTCAGGTAATTACATCTATTAGCAACTGCAGAGCTCCCTGGGAACAGTCAAATTCAGGCTGCATGGGGCTCTGAGCAACCTGACCTGCTGGAAGCTGGCCCTGCTCATTGCAGGGAGGTTTTTGTGAGTCTCAACCCAAAGTATTCCATTATTCTATGAATATTTCTTTTCCTGTGCTAAACTTAAGGAGACTTCTGCACCAGCATTCAGTCCTTGTAATCACACCTGCTGTCCTTACCCGACTTGGTGCTCTGATGATAGACAGAGAACACAATGCTGGCAGACTGCAAGAGCTCCCCCAGAGAAGAGGCTTCTCCACTGCTTTTCTGAACGATGAGATGACAAAGAAAGTCCATGTGTTGCTCAAACTCTGGGCAGAAAGTACAGGGCACAACTCTTGTGCCGTGTGTCTTTGCCTGGGGCAGGAAGGGCAGCAGCACACACACATAAGTGTTCACTCCCACCCCTGAGAAGTACTGCACAGAGGGCTTCTTCTGGGCCACAGCTCTTCATTTCACATGTGAAAAAAGAGAAAGAAGGAAGAGAATGAATCTCACGTATGAGGAATCTAGCAACCAACATGATAAAGTAAAGCTGAAAAGGTGGGACTAACAGTGAATGAAGTCAAAATGGATGTGGGTTCTGGCTGCATAGCATTTTCATATTTTCTTTCCACCTGAACGTACTAGGAACAGATATGAAATGGTGAGAGGAACTCACAAGGTCCCTCACAGGTGGCTGTGCTTTTATCTGAGAAAGTACTCAGCACTTTCAAGAATATACTGTACTGTTGAATAACTTCCCATAGAACCTGCTCCAGAAAGAAGCCAAAGGCCAAACCAAATTATTTTTACAGATCAGGACTGACCAGCAAAAGCAGGTGAAATTAACAAATGGAATAATTTACAAGTAAACCAGACCCAGGTATTACTCAGGTCATACACATGACGGATGAAGAGTCATTCCAGTCCCTTGACTTATACCATGCAATTGGAGCAGAAGCCTTATGGTGGAAAGGGACATGCTTCATTTCCTAGTTAGTTTATGGAGGTTTTCACAGCGAAATGCAAGAAAAGAACCTCAGCTAGCTTTCAAGTAGCACCAGCAATACCAGGATCCAATGCCCAAATAGGTACCATCTTATATCAGCCAATTTTTATATGAGACTTTGGTGCAGAAAAATGTGGAAATGCATGAAAACATGACCTTCCAGTCTCGATCCATCTGCAGAACAGATGCTACCACCCTGTACTGCAATTTCAGGGACAATAACTGCTGATGGTCTTTATAAAGTTATTTTCACTTTGGAGCAGAACCCCCTTTGAATCTCGTTCTCTGCAGATGGAAAGCTGGCCAGTAAAAATTTGTTCTAATCTCATGACTCAGCCTGCTGCCTCTAGATAAAGCTGTTTTAAGTGAAAAATGCTCCTTTTTAAATGAGGCTTTACCTGGCTGCTGCTTGCAAACCAGCTGCCCTGTGTATTTGTACAGAAAGTGAAACAGATTGAGCAGTTATTCCTGCTGCTGCTTTCATGCATCGTTGGTATCTCACACTCACATCGAGCAAACCTGGATTAAAAGAAAGAAAGGATGGAAAGAAACAGTCAGCTATTCCTGCAGGTACAGCCAACATCATCAATATTTAGCTACGCATCTTAAACCACAACTGACTACACGGGCTCAGTGTCTCCCTCCTGTGGTGAAACCCACGAACTGCACCCTGCTGCCAACTAGGGGGTGACTCATGGTCTCCATCATGTGGTGAAACCCACGAACTGCACCCTGCTGCCAACTAGGGGGTGACTCTTTGTCTCCATCATGTGGTGAAACCTAGGAACTGCACCATACCAACATTATGGGATTAGCTCATGAGAAGCCTGACTGCAGGCTGAGGCTTACTAGCAGCAAAGCAGTTAAATATACAGAGAGAGCTTTTGAAAACTTTTCTGGAGTTTGAGGATTGCCCGTGTTTAATCACTGATTTTTCACTCATTATGGTGATAGTGAAAGCTGGGAGGAAAACCACTCCTGGCTGGTTTCAGTTGCCAACACAAATACATATTTTTTTTTCCCTTGAAAGCAAATAAAAGCCCATTTCTAGGCTAATTTTAGCCTATTTTAAAAGCCTATTTTAGCCAAATTTGACACAGAATCAGAGAATTGGTTTGGCTGCAAAAGGCCAATAAAATCATGGAGTCCAACCATTCCTCCAGCACTGCCAAGGCCACCACTACCCCCTGTCCCCAGGTGCCACATCCACATAGCTGTTAAATCCTGCCAGGGATGGGGACTCTACCATGGCCTGTGCCAGGACTGGACAGCCCTTTGGGGGAAGAAATTTCCCTAATATCCTCCCTGGCACAACTTGAGGCCATTTCCTTTGTCCTTTGCTAACACACCATCCAACACTGATGTGCTGCTCTGAGGTTTCACCAGCTGAGCCGCATTTTACCCCATGAAGTGAAAGCCCACAAGCTTCCTCACCTGAAGAGCGCAGATTAAATTCCTCTGAGGAATCAGTCCGGGGAACCAAGGGAAGAGTGAAAGTTTGTATCCCTACTTCTTCACGATGCTGCATAGTCACCATGGCACAGAGCCGTGACAAAGGCAAGGCCCCTTTGGCAACCAGCTGGTCTCTGACATTTGGGTAATAATACCTGGTAAGACACAAAAAAACAGCCTTAGCATTTCCCTCACAACTGCACAGAAGTCAACTTTAATTTGAGTGTCTTTATACCCTAATTAGTGTCCCCAGCTAAGGGAGAAACTCAAGTAAATGTATTTCATTTATTTCATTTCATAAATGATATGAAATTTCATAAATTAAATGTATTTCATTTATTTCATAAATGTGTCAAGCATTTAAACACTACTTTTAGATTGTTATGCCGATTAAAAGATGGAAGAAAGCAAACTAAGAACTTTCTAAGTAAATTATAAAAAGAAAGGATTCATTAGGACTCTCGGTGGGGAAAAAGACTCACGTCTTAAGTGCAGATACTCATCACCAAATGCTGATGAGCTTACTTTTTTTTTTCTGCTACTATAAAATGATATTACGGAATAGCCATCCCAGAGCTGCAGATTTTTCAGGATCACATCTATCTCTACCTGTATTGCTGTGCTATCTACAAAGAATAGGATAGTGTTCTGTACCTGCACCAGACTTCAAACTGGATTCCTCCTCCTGCTGCTCCTGGTGCCATAAATGCACTGACCAGGAGCCTCTGGACTGGGACATCAGCAGGAACCAACAGGGAATGATGATGCTCATCATTAAAGATGGGATCAGGGACCCACAGAGTGGTAGCTGTTCGAAATGACTTTAAAGTGATGCCTGTGAATTGAGCAGACTTGGTTAAAAATAGTTGCAATTGTGGCTTTCAACCTTTTTCGGCTTGCAATCCTTCAGGAGGCAGGACCCATAGACAGGAAACAAAATCCTCTAGGAGAAAGCTCTTCTGAGCTTCAGTTCAAAGCTTTTACAAGCAATCCATGCAGCCCCACGACCCTGTGAGCCACAGGCTGGGAACTTCTGCTAAAAAGACACTACAAAAATCCCACAGGACTTACTGTGGAACAATGGACTGTCATTTTTCAGTGGGAATAGATGTTAGTGCTTCAAAACACTCAACACTGTGTTCTTTCCTACCATTGCAAATATTTAAATACTCTTTTATAATCTGACAAATGGTGTGTTTAGATTGGATATTGGGAAGAAATTCTTCCCCATGAGGGTGGCTCTGGCACAGATTGCCCAGAGAAGCTGTGGCTGCCCCATCTCTGGAAGTGTCCAGGGCCAGGTTGGATGAGGCTAGGAGCAACCTGGGATAGGGGAAGGTGTCCCTGGGGGACAGGCAGGGTGGCACTCGATAGGCTTTAAGGTCCCTTCCCACCCAAACCATTCTATGTCAATCCTAGTGATCTAAACTAAGCAACTCTTCTGTTGGTGTATCCATGAAAATCACAGAATTGTTGAGGTTGGAAAATCCCTCTAAGGTCACCAAGCCCAACTGTTAACCCAGCACTGCCAAGGCCACCAGTAATTCATGTACCCAAGTGCCATATCCAAACACTTTCTGAACATTTACAGGGATGGTGACTCCACCATTGGCCTGGGTAGCTGTGTCAGAGCTTGATAACTCTTTTGATGAAGATATTTTCCTTAATATCCAACTGTGACGTAGCCTAAGCCAAATTTTCCAAAGAAAACAAGCATTGGCTGCATGAAAGCTCAGGAAAAAAAGCCCCATCTTACTTAGGCAGAGAGAACATGACTAAACAATATTTAATTAAAGAAGCAATGCTCTAAATAAGGGAAAATGATGAAACAAACTTACCATCATGCAATCCAGGTCCTTGCAGTGCACCACAACCAGGCTCCTGAACTGGGAAATAGTACTGGATGTAGCAGTCAGCCTCTCCCCACACCGTGGACTGTAAGGGTGTGAGTCCCTTCACACTCTCCACATGGATCTCAAACACATGCTCCATCAGCTCTCCCCCTTTTGGGCCTACCTGCTAACAAAAAAAGGGAAGCCACACGGAAAGGATGACTTTAGGAGACTGGGAACATTTCAACAAGCTGCCCAGGGAAGTGGAGGTTTTTAAAAGCCATGTGGGTGTAACATTTGGTGACATGGTTTAATGGTGGCTTTGGCAGAGCTGGGTTAGTGGCTGGACTCGACGAGCATAGAGGTCTTTTCCAACCTAAACAATGACATGTGATCAGGAGCTAAGAAGCATGAGATGGGGGGCAGAACAATTACCTGCCATTTTCCTCCTAAAAGTTTACAGAAACATAGAAAGCCTGAAAGAAATTTTTGTTGTTGTTGCAAAGCATATAAAAAGCATAAAAGTTCCCACCTATCCAACTTAAAGGTAGTGGCAAAACCTCTCCAATAAGACTGTGAGAATTGAGATTTTCTGTATTTTTCCTGGTTTTTTTTTTTTTTTACTGGACTTGTGAAGATAGAAGCAGTGGATATGCAAGGCAATTGAAAGGGCAATAATGTCAGGACTGGTGAGAAAAAGCTGGTAAAAAAAGAGTATAAACAATATAACTCTGTGCAGAATATGTAGAATATGACAAAATTTGCTACAGCATCAAGAGATTGAGGATCACTCGCCTGTTAATGAACCCACTGGTAAAACCCTTTCCACATGTCCTTAACAGCGAGACTCAAGATTTACTGAACAATAAATACCATTGCGGGTTTTGTAGGAGGATGGTCCAGAGAGTGGGGAGGACGTTGTGTGACAGGAGGTACCATTCCTTCTTCAGTTTTCAGCCTTTGCAGTGCCACTATTTGAGCAGCTGATCCCATTGCCAGGATGACCCTCAGGCTCCCGTTTGTGCTGCCGGTGGAAACATCAACCACAGGCATGTGGCCATCCACAGACACCACGGGGTACTGAGCCTGCAGGAGCAGCTGGGAAACCCTGGGATCTCTGCAAAACAAAAACAAAACAAACAAAAAAGCCTCAGCGTCAGAATGAGCATCTGAGTAGGAACACGAGCACACAGAACTCATTTTAGACAGGGTTTTCAATGCTGATAAAAAACCATCTATCTCCATTCCTCTGAAATTTGTCTCAATTACATCCAGTCTTCACAGAGCAGAGATCCATGAGCTGCTGAGTACAAGAGGCCATTTTCAGCAATGACAAAGGACACCTTCCCAAAACCTAACAGGGCCTTAGCTGTGAGCCACCCTAGAGATCTGTGAGTGAGGGGAAGAATGGGAACAAGACTCCCATTAACACCCTGTAGCCACGCTACACTTTTAGGAGGCAGTTATGTGCCTTTGGGGATGGAAGAAAAGAAGGAACAGTGACAACCTCCCAGAAAGATCTAAAAATCTCCAATAATACACTGGAGTTACTCAAGGCCAGGTTGGATGGAGCTTGGAGCAATCTGGTTTAGTGGAAGGTGTCCCTGCCCAGTGCAGGGGGTGGGACTGGAAGGGCTTTAAGGTTCCTCCCAAGCCAAACCGTTCGGTGATTCTAAGACATACACAAGTAAATTACAGTGGATTACTAAAAAATTATACAAATGACACAGTAATAACTAACAAAGCAGTGGCCATTCAGCTCCAGCACTGTCTGATTTCCACTTGTCATTAGGTCTGACCAAAATAAAAGGAATTAATCCTTTGCATTAGGAAGAATCTCCTCTGTCCAGTATTTCCACTAATTTAAACTGTTTTAAGCAGGTATATTACTTAACTGAACAAGAAGCCAATAGATTAAAACTAAAAAGAACAAAGAACTCCAGAGAATCCCAATAGATAAGAACACAAAACATGAAGGTTTTGGAGGTTATTTGACATCTGGGCTGTGCAAACTGACAGCATCCCTATGGGATCTCTGCAGAACTTAATTAGGAGCAAACCCAATCAGTCACAGTCTTGGAAAATCACCGACGGAAAGCCACACTTCATTTTCCTGTGTAGTCACTTTGATTTCTTCTGGTTTTAGTCTGTCACAGGACCACAAGTTAAGCAGCCACCAACCCTGATGCAGCACAGTGACTTCATTTCTCACACTCCATCTGTACTTCTGGACAAGGACAGTGTAACTCACACGCTGCTCACTGCGGGAAAGAGCTATAGGAAGCTTGGCAGGGCAAAAATGCCTTTTGCTATAAAGTGTAACTAAGAACCCTCCCACACAACCCCACACGCCATCCCTGACTTCTTTCTCTGAGTTAGGATATTGCCCAACCCAAAATATGTGGGGAAAAGAAAAAGTTTACTTGAACGAGATGTAAAACTGAAGCAGAGGGAGTTTCACTAATCCCAGCAATTTGTCACAGCCAGGGCTTCCCAGCTTGTTCCACGCTTCAATAATCATCACATTGTTCTTCAGCCGCTCCAAGTGTCTGGAAGTCAATGCAAAAGGCATCACCTGAAAGTGTTAAAGCAGAATTAGTACACAGAATACACTGGAAAATATTGGCTAAGTACAGAGCATTCTGGTAAGTCTACTTTATTCCAGTCTACAGAATTGTGCTTTTTAGAGACAGAAGTTCAAAAGTCAATGTGCATTGGACAGAGGCAAGCAGAAACGTTTCTCCACGTATACAAGTAACTTGACTATGCAATGTGTTTGTCAGTGAGGAATACCATGCTTCAATCAGTGTGAAATGGAGAATGGGAGACTTGCCTGAGAAAAATTAAAGGCAGGCTGCGTTGTGCCCCAGACGACAGTGGATCTCGTTGCCTCCTCAATGCTGAGCAGTTTGCAGTTTAAATACACATTACAAGAAGTGGGGAGCCCAGAGCCTTCAGCAATAAAATCCTTTCCATCAGGCACCATCAACAGCACATGCAGCAACAACCCATCCTCCTCGGCTGGGGCTCTGTGTGCCACCCCATCCCGGGCTGTGGGGGCTGGCACGGTGTGTGGTGGCTGTGCTGTGTCCCTGCTGCCTGCTCCTGGCTCCTGGCAGTCCTCAGGGCTTCTTGTGGTGCACACAGTGCTTTCTGCATTCCCACTTGTCCTGCTGGGCTCCTGCAGTTTCAGCTGGGGATGTCTCTTGGCATGAGCTGGGGCCGTGGCTGACCTGGCAGCGGTGCAGGCAGAGTCTTTGCTCTTGGCCACAAGCTCCAGGGACACCTGCAGGACAAGGCAGAACAGGCTGGTCAGATGTGCCTCATCCAAAACCAAGGGCTGCAACAGAAACTCAGGGAAAACAGCACACCTTTGGCTCGAGAACTCACCCTAAGGCATACGCCGGTTACCAGCCACAGCTTTTGCTGTAAAATAAACTACATGTGACTCGATGAAATAAAGTCCAGAACGGAGTGCAAAACCCCACAATTACAGATGAATCATTGAATGGTCTGGGTTGGAAGGGACCTTCAAGCTCACCCCATTCTTAACCCTTCACCTGCTCAGAACTGTCAAATCTCTCAAACTGTTAATGCTTCTCAATCAGAAGCTGCAAACCGGTAAAAACTTTGGCTGGAGAAAGTAATTCCTGAAGTGACAAGGACAAGGAACACAAGGCCTCCTTGGCAGGAGAGACCTCAGCTCATGTCACATGTGAAGCAGAAGCCAAAGCTCCAAGCCCTGAATACGTGCCACTCAAATTTGCCTGTAGAGTGGTTTCTGTATTCAAGTCCTAGCTTATTGACAACATCCCTAGACATGCAGGAGTTTCAAAATATTTCTCCAAACCCCTAAGGAATAAAAAAGATTCATGTTATTTTATACTAGTCTTGCAAAGCTTTGTATCTGAGAAATGGCAAATTAAACAAAGAGAGAAAAGAGGAGTTAAAAATAAGAGTGTGCAGCCAAAGTGTGTAACAACTCAAGTTTGAGCTGGTAAAACACATACCTGTAATGGTCCAACTTGCGTGTTATCTCCTTCTTTACCCACAGGTATTTCCCAGCTAACACTGAGCAGCTCAGCCTCCATCACCCTGCGGAGCTGAAGCACTGCCGAGCCAATGGCCACGGGCTGAGGGCAGGCAAAGAATTCATTTTTGCAAGATTTCTATCAGGTTTAAAGAACTTTTGTGAAATAAAAGCTTTCTGGGAAGCCATGAGCAGCCACACACCCTCCCCACTCCTACATTGGTTGTACCAACAGGGATTTGGGAAATCTCCTTTACTTCCAATTTCAAGTCTCACTAGAACATCAGTAAGACAAATTTTCCCAGAACACACTGTAAACAATTCCAGATTAATGCAAAATTTGAATAGCCTAGTAAAATCCTAAATCCTAGCAAAACTTCCATACTGAAAGATGCTATTTATTCCCCCGTTAAAAGAAAGGCAGACAACCTTGGTGTTGATTAAAATAACCTAAACTGAGTTAATCCCTCTCACCATCTTCATCACAGGCAGATGGTTATGCAAATAACCTTACCGGATAGAAATGTACTTTTTTCCCCCAGAATGCACAAGTTACACCAGTTTTTCACAGCTCACATGACTCCCCTTACACAGGGCAGGGTAAGGATATAAACTGCATCCACATGAACTCATTCTACACTACTAAAGGAGCCGTGTTCTCATTGAAGGATAATGTTTATAATTGATCCAATATGCTCAAATAGCAAGAGATCACTCTTAAGGATGCGGGAAGGACAAGGGGGTTTTTTTGCCAGCCAGTCTCAAACTCAGAAAATCCTTTATGCAGCCACAGGAGTGATCCTGTGGGTCCCTCAGAATATTCTGTGATTCTGTGAAGACTGAACTGCGATCAGTTCAACTATCTACATGTAACATCATTTCCCTTCCCAATATCTGGTTGTCTGCGCTTCTGTAGGAAATGGAAATGCAAACAATTTCTTTGCTTTTCAATACACAAAGTAGGAACATCTTCTAGTAAGTACCTTTTTCTGTGTGCTTTTCCTCACGTAGATTTTAAAAGCCAGGTCAGAGCCCCACCAGTGCTCTATCATTGTTCCTCCGAACCGCACCTGGAACACAGACTGCTGTTGGAATTTCACCACTGGAAGGAAGAGTGGAGCAACAAATATCCAAAATTACCTGATAGAAATAAATGTTCTCCTGGAGAATGCTCTGTTACACACACACAATCATTTAATTCTGCATTATGTATTAACATCAAGGCCCAAGTAAACTGGTTTTCATTTTCCAAGGCCAGGAAATAGCAGGAGGCCAGCAGGACAAAATTAAGATTATAAATTAATTAAAAAATGGCTAATAAAAAGAATTTAAAAATCAATACATTATTAGATAAATTAATATAATTTTAAATTGTAACAGCATTTAAAGACTTCGGGTGACACCAAGTCTCTACCATTCTAGCATGCAGTAAGACCTGCCCTTCTTCAGTGAGGGAACTCTGTCTCATATTAAATAACATAGCTCAAGACAGTTCTTGAGAGAGTCAAAGCTGAGCTGCAAGAAAGATCACAGCTTTAGGAGAGAAGGAATAGCTGCAAGAAGAGATGGACTGAATTGGCATTCAGTCTGGGACAGAGTACAAGTCCAGTAAGAGCATTCACAGTGGACAAGGAAGTAGTCTTGTGATGACAAAAATGCAGGTTACACAAAGAAATTTCCAACCGGATGCCAAGCACTCCTCCACCTTGTCTGGGATGGCTACGGAATTTTTCCCATTAGCCATCTTTAATAAATGAGATAAAAGCTCTCAGGAAGGATAATGCTACAGTGGATTGACTTGATGTCTTCCTCAAATTATTTTCAGCCCAATCTATTTTGGTAGGTTCCACAGAGCTGAACTCTACACAAGGCAGAGGGCAGCAGGATGGGTTACTTTTGGACTACAATGTTGCATTACAGAAGTTCAGAAGGAGCAGATGTTTTCTCTGGTCACAAACGACCAGCGAAGAACTTACAAGAGAACTCAAAGTCTCCCAAATGCCACTCAGAAAGATGCAAAGCCAACGAATGACCGTATGGGAGAGGCTTTTGAAAGTCACCCTGGCATTCCAGTTTCTGCAAAGACTGGGCGGAGGATCTTGCTCATCCAGCATTCTCTTCTCAGTGGGAACAGAAACAGAAATTGTTCCCAGGGATACAAACACTGGTGACTCTCAGTACAGAGATTAATGTCTGCTGATCTGAGCACAGGACTCTGGATCCTTGGATCCAGCAGATTATCTGAGCTATTGGAGATACTACATGACATACATCAACATCTGGAAAATTATTTATTTGAGCTGTAAGTATCTCTGATATTTCTAAAAGTATATGATAATTCTCCTACTATTGCAGAAAGAATATTGGCTTTATGTTCAAAGGAAGGAATGGGCTTACTAACTTGTTCTTTCCCTAGGAAAAGAACTTTGAAAATTCCAGCATGAATACTTCTTGAAAGAAAAAAAGAATTAAAAAAAATCACTTGGCTTCCTTCTCCCTGAGAGGACCATTCCCCTATCTGCAGCATGGCAACTCTAGGGGCAGAGGTGCCACTAATCATACTGTGATTTTCAGGCAATGCATGGAAACACATGGAAAACACTACTGAATAATTTCTAAGAGATGGAGTCAACGAAACTAAATCTAAGGGCGGGGAGGGAAATAATGCTCTTACCATCATCAGTGATTTTACTTGAAGCTACTCGAATTGCTTCTGTTGTTATGGAGACTTGTCCTTTATCATCCTTGGAGACTCCCACAGGAAAGTGGTACTCCACAAAGAAGGTACTGCCAATAAAAAAGTGAAAGGGTGATCACAATCCATCAAGAATCTGACAGCAGTCACGAAACTGAACACAGCAGGCAAATTCCAGATTCACAGTTTACTGTAATGCTATTTTTTTTTAGGATAATTGAAATACCTATTCTGTGAATTCCTTCCACAGATTATATACATGCCAGATCCTCCTCCAATAAACCCCCTTCTGTTTTCAGTGTTCCGTCAGGCACAAAATACATTTGCACCTCCCCAAAACCCTGGGAAAGGCACAGCCCGAAGTGAGCCCACAGCAGGATAAATTAGTCACATCTCTAACTTTCCCAAGTTAATGGGATACAGTGTCCTGAGAGGAGCAGAGAAATGGGAAAGCCTCAGAAGGCTGGAGAGCTTGGGCAAGCTGGACTACACAAGAGAGCCCAGGGAAATCTCCCTTGAAGGCACAGAAAACAGATGAGGAGCAAACAATCCCCCTTACCACTTATGAACAGACATAGGCCGTGGAGGTTTCCCCAGTACACCTTTCTTCCTTGTGGAAATCTGGATGCCCTCAGGAGGGATTTTCAAGCTTTCAACGATGACTCTGGCCAGGTGCATTTGCTGCAGCAATGCCACCCTGTCTGCACCCAAGGACGTGACAAGAGCTTTTTCCGTGTGGTCTCCTGGAGGAGCAGTGGGAGAGCAGCTGCAGAGATAAAACCATGGCTCAGGACTGCAGAAACATGCTTGGCATGATCTCATGAAGGAAAAATTGCAGCTTGGTGGGATGTTACTTAAAAACTGCCCAAGGTTCACTAAAATACACATTTTTTTAACATATTTTTACAACAAATTTGATGGTCTCTGTAATTCTCTGTAACAAAAATCTTACAATATCTGGGGTCCACTACTGAAAAAAACCAACCCAGAAAGTGCATGCTCCATGCTGTTGATCTGAAAAAATCTTACCCTAACTCTTCCAAAAGAAAAGCTTCATTTAATGCCATCTACAAAAGCAGGGAGATGATACACTTATACAAAAGGACAAGTCTCTGCTGCAGAGGAACAGCAACAGGATTTTTGTCGTAATTTTAAATATCATTTGTGTAATTTGCAAGACTTGACTTGCGAACGATTTTGTGTTGGTACCTCTGGGGATATGAATTTTACCTGGTGTTA
>NW_028147352.1:0-24455 GCF_008360975.1 Lichenostomus cassidix | reverse complement strand
CCAAATCCCCATTTTTCCCCATTTTCTCTCATTTTTTCCCCATTTTTTCCCCATTTCTACCCCCAATTTTTTCCATTTTTCCCCCAAATTCCCTTTTTTTCCCCAAAATTCTCATTTTTCCCCCAAAATCCCCAATTTTTCCCCAATTTCCCTCCCAAAATTCCCATTTTTTCCCCATATTTTGCCTCAAAACTCTCATTTTTTCCCCCAAAATTTCCATTTTTTCTGCATTTTTTGGCCCCAAAACCCCCATTTTTCCCCCCAAAAATCCCCAATTTTCCCAAAATCCCGTTTTTCTCACCCACTCCAGGTTGTCCCTGAGGAGTTTTTTTCCATCCACCACCTTCAGCTTCAGGTTTGGCGCCAAATTTAAGCCCAAAATTGGGGGAATTTGGGGAAAATCCACCTGGGAGGGGAAATTCCGCAGGGAGCTCTCCAGGGAGCAGCGCAGGGCCTGAGGTTGGGGAGAAAAAGGGGAAATTTGGGAAAAAATTGGAATTTTGGGGGATTTTGGGGGATTTTTTTGGGATTTTTTGGGGATTTTTTGGGGATTTTTGGGGATTTTTTGGTGATTTTTTGGCATTTTTTGGGGAATTTTTGAGGATTTCTTGAGAATTTTTCGGTGATTTTTTTAGGGATTTTTTGGTGATTTTTGGGGTGTTTTTTTATTTTTGGGGGAATTTTTTAGGATTTTTTGGGATTTTTTGGTGATTTTTTGGAGATTTTTTGTATATTTTTTGCTGATTTTTTGGTGATTTTTTTGGGATTTTTTGGTGATTTTTTTCAGATTTTTTTCGGATTTTTTGTGAGTTTTTTGGTGATTTTTTGGGAATTTTTTTTGATTTTTGTTTTTGGGAAAATTTATTTCCGGATATGCAAATGAGTGACGTCAGCAGGGAGGAGGAAAAAAAACCAAAATAAATTTTGAATTTTTTTGAAGTGATTTTTTGGGGATTTTTGGGGGATTTTTGGGAGATTTTTTGGTGATTATTCGGAATTTTTTGGGGATTTTTTTGGGATTTTTGGGGGAATTTTGGGTGATTTTTCTGTGAATTTTTGGTGATTTTTTGTGAATTTTTGGGGATTTTTTGGGGATTTTTGGGAATTTTTGGGGGATTTGGGGATTTTTGGGATTTTGTGATTTTGGGATTTTTGGAATTTTGGGGAATTTTTGGGGTTTAGGATTTTGGGGAAATTTTTGGGGATTTTGGGGATTTTGGGGATTTTTGTGATTTTTGGGGATTTTTGTGATTTTTGTGATTTTATTGCAATTTTGGTGATTTTTGGGGATTTTGGGGATTTTTTGGGGATTTTTGGAGGATTTTTGGGGATTTTTTGGGGAATTTTTGGGGATTTTTTGGGGAATTTTTGGGGATTTTTTGGGGATTTTTTGGGGAATTTTTTGGGGAATTTTTGGGGATTTTTTGGGAATTTTTGGGGATTTTTTGGGGAATTTTTTGGGGAATTTTTGGGGATTTTTTGGGGAATTTTTTGGGGAATTTTTGTGATTTTTGGGGAATTTTTGAGGATTTTTTGGGGATTTTTTGAGGATTTTTTGGGGAATTTTGAGGATTTTTGGGGAATTTTTGGGGATTTTTTGGGGAATTTTTTGGGGAATTTTTTGGGGAATTTTTGGGGATTTTTGGGGAATTTTTGGGGATTTTTTGGGGAATTTTTGGGGATTTTTTGGGGAATTTTTGGGGATTTTTTGGGGATTTTTTGGGGATTTTTTGGGGAATTTTGGAGGATTTTTGGGGAATTTTTTGTGGGAATTTTTGGGGATTTTTTGGGGAATTTTGGGGAATTTTTTGGGAATTTTGGAGGATTTTTTGGGGATTTTTTTGGGAATTTTTTGGGGAATTTTAAGAATTTTTTGGATTTTTATTTTATTGAATTTTGGGGATTTTTTTTGGAATTTTGGGGATTTTTTTGGTGATTTTTGGGGAATTTTTTGTATATTTTGGGGATTTTTTGGAGAATTTTTGGGATTTTTGGGAATTTTTTGCTGATTTTGGGGATTTTGTGAATTTTTGAAATTTTTTGTGATTTTGTTTTTAAGGATTTTTTGTAATTTTTGGGAAATTTTTGGCGATTTTTAGGGATTTTTTGGAGAATTTTCGGGGAATTTTTTGGGATTTTTTGGGGATTTTTTGGGAATTTTTCGGGGAATTTTTCGGGGAATTTTTTGGGGAATTTTTTGTGGCTTTTATTGCATTTTTTGGTGATTTTTTTATGATTTTTTGGTGATTTTTTGGTGATTTTTGGGGATTTTTTGGGGATTTTTGAGGGTTTTTTAGGGATATTTTTGTGATTTTTGGGAATTTTTTTAAGGAATTTTTTGGGATTTTTTTGTGATTTTATTGCAATTTTTCGTGATTTTTGGGGGATTTTTTTTGGGATTTTTTGGGGGATTTTTTTGGGAATTCTTTTGGGGATTTTTTGTGATTTTTGGGGAACTTTTGGGTGATTTTTTGTGATTTCATTGCAATTTTAGGTGATTTTTTTTGTGATTTTTTGATGATTTTTGGGAGATTATTGAGTTTTTAGGGGAAAATTTTGGGGGATTTTGGGGAAAATTTTGGGGTTTTCTGGAGGAATTTGGGGGTTTTTTGGAGGAATTTTGGGGTTTTTAGGGAGATTTTATGGGAATTTTGGGGTTTTTGGAGGAATTTTGGGGTTTTTGGAGGAATTTTGGGTTTTTTTGGGAGATTTTGTGGGTATTTTGGGTGTTTTGGGGTTTTTTTGAGGAATTTTGGGGATTTTTGGGGGAATTTTGAAGTTTTCTGGGGGAATTTAGGAGTTTTTTGGGGGTTTTGGGGGAATTTTGGGGTTTTTGGGGATTTTGGGATTTTTTGGGGGAATATTGGGGTTTTTAAGAGGAATTTTTGGGAAATTTTGGGGCTTTTGGGGGAATTTTGGGAGATTTTTGGAGGAATTTTGGGGATTTTTGGGGAAATTTTGGGATTTTTTGAGGAATTTTGGGGTTTTTTTTGGGGAATTTTGGGATTTTTTGGAGCAATTTGGGGTTTTTTAAGGACTTTATGGGTTTTTTTGGGGAATTTTGGGGTTTTTTGGAGGAATTTTGGAGTTTTTTGTTGTTTTTGGGGGGAATTTTGAAGTCTTCTGGGGGAATTTTGGGTTTTTTAGAGGAATTTTGGTTTTTTTCAAGGAATTTTGGGGAAATTTTTGGGGTTTGGGGGGGAATTTGGGGTTTTTTGGGAGATTTGGGGTTTTTGGGAGATTTTGGGGGTTTTTTTGTGGAATTTTTGGGGATTTTTAAGGAATTTGGGGTTTATTTGTGGGAATTTGGGGGGTTTTTGTGAGATTTTGGGAGATTTTGTGGGAATTTTGGGGTTTTTTTTTGGGAATTTTGGGGTATTTTTTGGTCTCACCTGCAGAGTCGCCAGATTTGGGTCATTTTTGGGAGGATCTGACATCACCTGAGGGGAGAAAAAAGAGAATTTTGGGGGATTTTGAGAGAATTTGGGGAATTTTGTGAAAATTTGGGGAATTTTGAGTAGAATTTGGGGAATTTTTGAGGCAATTTTGGGGATTTTTGGTGAAAACTTTAAGAAGAATTTGGGAGATTTCGTGAAAATTTTGGATATTTTGAGGGAATTTTGGGTGATTTGGAGGGAATTTGGGGAAATTTTGGGAAAATTTTTGAGGATTTTGTGAAAATTTTGGGGAATTCGGGAGATTTTGTGAAAATGTTGAAAATTTTAAGAGGAATTTGGGGAATTTTGAGAGGAATTTGGAAGATTTAGAGGAAATTTTGGGGATTTAGTGAAAATTTTGTGGATTTTTGGTGAAAATTTTGAAAATTTTACGAGGAATTTGGGGAAATTTAGTGAAAATTTGAGGCATTTTGAGGGATTTTGGAGGATTTTGTGAAAATTTTGGGGAATTTTGCAAAAATTTTGGGAGATTTTAGAGGATTTCTGGAAATTTTGAGAAAATTTGGAGGATTTGGAGGAAATTTAGGGAAATTTTGTGAAAATTTTGGGTATTTTGAGGGAATTTGGAGGATTTTTGTGAAAATTTTAGGGAATTTTGAGAGGAATTTGGAAGATTTTGAGGAAATTTTGGGGATTTAGTGAAAATTTTGTGGATTTTTGGTGAAAATTTTGAAAATTTTACGAGGAATTTGGGGAAATTTAGTGAAAGTTTGAGGCATTTTGAGGGATTTTGGAGGATTTTGTGAAAATTTTTGGGAATTTTGCAAAAATTTTGGGAGATTTTAGAGGATTTCTGGAAATTTTGAGAAAATTTGGGGATTTGGAGGAAATTTAGGGAAATTTTGTGAAAATTTTGGGTATTTTGAGGGAATTTGGAGGATTTTTGTGAAAATTTTAGGGAATTTTGAGAGGAATTTGGAAGATTTTGAGGAAATTTTGGGGATTTAGTGAAAATTTTGGGGATTTTTGGTGAAAATTTTGAAAATTTTAAGAGAAATTTGGGGAAATTTTGTGAAAATTTTGGAGGATTTTGAGAGATTTTTGGAGGATTTTGTGAAAATTTTGGATATTTTGGGAGAATTTAAGAGATTTTTTTTAAAAATTTTGGATATTTTGAGGGAATTTTGGGGAATTTTGAGGGAATTTGTGGAAATTTTGTGAAAATTTTGGAGGATTTTGAGGAAATTTAGGGAAACTTTGTGAAAATTTTTGGATCTTGAGGGAATTTTGGGTGATTTTGAGGAAATTTCAGGGAAATTTTATGAAAATTTGGATATTTTGAGAGGATTTTGGGTGATTTTTTAGGAATTTTGGGGAATTTGAGGAGTTTTGGGGATAATTTTGGGGATTTTTTTAAATCTAAGATCCCAAAATTCAATTAGGGAAAATTTAGGATAATTTTTTGGGTGAATTTTGACCCTAAAATTTGAGGGGAATTTGGGTTTCTTAATTCCCAAAAATTAGGGGAAATTTTGGGGCATTTTGGGTCCTTAAATTCCAAAAAAATTGGGAAATTTTGGGCATTTTGGGTCCTTAAATTAAAAAAAAAAAAAATTGGGAAATTTTGGGCATTTTGGGTTCTTTAATTTCCCCAAAAATTGGGGAAATTTGGGTTTTTTTGAAGCCTCTAAAACCCCAAAATTCAGAAAAAATTTAGGGTTATTTTAAGGATTTTTCGAGAATCTTGAAACCTCTTCAAAGCCCCAAAATTCAAAGCGATTTCGGGACTCTCAAGTCCCCAAAACCCCCAAATTTAGGGAGATTTTGGGGTTTTTTTGAGATTTCTCAGACCCCCCACATTTAGATTTCTTTAGCAAACCTGAAATTTCTCCAAATCCCGCAAACTTTACCAAATTTCGCGATTTTTCGGAGAATCTTTGCGCCTCTTTAACCCAAATTTCCGGAGTTATTTCAGAACCTGGAAGCCACAAAATTGAGATTATTTCCGATTAATCTCCCATTCGCTTTTACAGCTTTTCACCCCTCGCTCCCCTCAGAAATTTAGGGTCGTTTCGGGGTGATTTTGAGGTGATTTCGGGCTGATTTTGGGGTTTTTTTTTCGGGTTTTTTGGGGTTTTTTTGGGTTTTATCCGGTCGCCCCCCGAATTACCTCAGCGGCGAATCCAAGATGGCGGCGAATCCTGAGGGGGAGTGGGCGTGGCTTCGATGACGGCATGCCCTTACTTTTGCCCTCACTAAATATGGCGTTCTCGGCGCGTTGCCCTCCTTATTGCGCATGCGCCCAACCTAACAGCGTTCTGATTGGTTGATTCACTTCCCGCCTCCCCCTAGCCACGCCCATTTGAGGGCAGCCCGCGCTGGGAATTGACCAATCAGAAGCCGCGGTTTTGGCGGGCTCCTCCCTCAGGGGCTAAGCCACGCCTCCCCTTCCTCCCCTCAGCCCTCAGGCCGCCATGATGGCGGCGGCGGCGACTCCGCGGCTTCTCCTCGCCCTGAGGGCTCCGGTGAGGCTAATTGGGGTTAATTAACGGGTTCATGACGTCAGGGGGGCGGTGATGACGTCACGGCGAGGCGGTGACGTCACAAACCCCCCCCGGTTTTTCGGCCCGCAGAGGTTTCGCGGTTCGGTTTGGTGCTGCGGAGCTCCGCTGGGCCTCAGGCAGGCCGGCCGCGGGATAGCGAGCGGCGCGGCGCAGGTGAGGGGGAATTGGGGGGATTTTAGGGGATTTTGAGGATTTTGGGGAGAGAATTTGGGGATTTTGTGTCGAATTTTGGGAGTTTTGGGGTCAAATTTGGGAGTTTTGGGGTCAAATTTGGGTTTTTGAATGGAGCGGCGAGCGGCAGGTGCGGGGAATTGGGGCAAATTAGGGGGAATTTGGGGACTTGGGAATTTGGAGATTTTGGGGAAATTTGGGAGTTCGTCGGAAAATTTGGGGGAGTTGGGGTGAGAATTTGGGGATTTGGGTCGAAATTTGGGGGTTTTGGGGTGAAATTTGTGGATTTTGGGGTGAAATTTGGGGTTTTGAATGGAGCGGCGAGCGGCGCACGGCAGGTGAGGGAATTGGGGGGAATTTGGGATTTGGGGAATTTTGGGATTTTGGGGACATTTGGGGGATTTGGGAGGATTTTGGGGGAGATTTGGGGGTTTTGGGTCGAATTTGGGGTTTGGGGTGAAATTTGGGGGTTTTGGGGTCAAATTTGGGGTTTGAATGGTGCGGTGAGCGGCAGGTGAGGGGAATTGGGGGGATTTGGGTGGAATTTGGGGATTTTGGGGTGGGTAGGGTTTTGGGGTGGTTTTGGGGTGAAATTTGGGGGTTTTGAATGGTGCGGCGAGTGGCGGAGCGCAGGTGAGGGGGAATTTGGGAGATTTTGGGTGAAATTTGGGGTTTCATGAGGGAAATTTGGGTCTGGGATGAAATTTTGGGGGTTCTGGGGTGAATTTTGGGGGGTTTTGGGATGAAATGTGGGGATTTTGGTGTCAAATTTGGGGTTTCTGAGGGGAGCGGCGAGCGGCAGGTGAGGGGAATTGGGGGAAATTTTGGGGAATTTGGGGGAATTTGGAGATTTTGGGGAAATTTGGGGGTTTGTTGGACAATTTGGGGGGGTTGGGGGGATTTGGGGTGAAAATTTGGGGCATTTTGGGTCGAATTTTGGGAGTTTTGGGGTCAAATTTGGGGATTTCGGGTCAAATTTGGGAGTTTCTGAGGGGAGCGGAGGGCAGGTGAGAATTTGGGGAAATTTGTGGGATTTTGGGTGAAATTTGGGGTTTCGTGAGGGAAATTTGGGTCTGGGGTCACTTTTTGGGGGTTTTGGGGTGAAAATTGAGGGATTTTGGGGTGAGTTTTGGGAGTTTTGGGGTGAAATTTGGCGATTTTGGGGTCAAATTCGGGGGTTTTGAATGGAGCGGCGAGCGGCAGGTGAGGGAATCTGGGAGATTTTGGGTGAAATTTGGGGTGAAATTTGGGGTTTCGTGAGGGAAATTTGGGTCTGGGATCACTTTTTGGGAGTTTTGGGGTGATAATTGAGGGATTTTGGGGTGAATTTTGGGGTTTTTGGGATGAAATTTGGGGATTTTGGGTCCAAATTTGGGGGTTTTGAATGGAGCGGTGAGCGGCAGGTGAGGGAAATTGGGAGATTTTGGGTGAAATTTGGGGGATTTTGGGTGAAATTTCGAGTTTCACCAGGGAAATTTGGGTCTGGGATGAAATTTTGGGGGATTTGGGGTGAAAATTTTGGGGTTTTGTGTCGAATTTTGGGATTTTTGGGGTCAAATTTGGGAGTTTTTTGGGTCAAACTTGGGGATTTCTGAGGCGAGCAGCGGAGGGCACGTGAGGGGAATTTGGGGAAAATTTGGGGGATTTTGGGTGAAATTTGGGGGATTTTGGGTGAAATTTGGGGTTTTGTGAGGGAAATCTGGGTCTGGGATCACTTTTTGGAGGTTTTGGGGTGAAAATTTGGGGGATTTGTGTCAAATTTTGGGGGTTTTGGGGTCAATTTGGGGATTTTGGGGTCAAATTTTGGGGCTTTTCGGGTCCAAATTTTGGAGGTTTTGGGTTGGATTTTTTGGGGTTTTTTGGGTTTAAATTTTGGGGTTTTTTGGGTTGAAATTTTGGGGATTTTGGGTCCAAATTTTGGAAGTTTTATGCGTCAAAGTTTGAGGGTTTTGGGTCCAAATTTTTAGGATTTTGGGTTGAAATTTTGCAGTTTTTGGGTCCAAATTTTGGAGTTTTTGGGTTCAAATTTTGGGGCTTTTTGGGTCCAAATTTTTAGGATTCTGGGTTGAAATCTTGGAGTTTTTTGGGTCAAAATTTTGGGATTTTGGGTCTAAATTTTTGGGACTTTTGGGTCGAAATTTTGGGTCGAAATTTTTGGGATTTTTGGGGGTTTTGGGTTGAAACTTTGCAGGTTTTGGATCCAAATTTTGGGGATTTTTTTTTTCACTTCACATCTCATTTCTTTGGGTCAAACTTTGCTTATTTTCACCTCTAATTTCTCCTTTTCTCTTCCTAAAATTCACTTTTTTTCCCCTTTTTTTCCCCTTTTTCCCCCATTTTTCCCCCTCAGCCTCCTCCCCCCTCCTCCCCACCCCAATCCCCCAAATTCCCCAAAATCTTCCCGAAATTCCCCAAATTCCTCCCGAAATTCCCCAAAGGTTGGCGGATTTGGGCTTGGGAGGATTCAGCCCAGTTGGAATCATCCAGAACCTTCTGGAAGTTCTGCACCTGGAGCTGGGATTGCCCTGGTGGGGAGCCATCGCTGCAGGTGGGAAATTTGGGGGATTTTGGGAAAATTTGGGATTTTTTGGGAATTTTTTGGGAATTTTTGGGAAAAAAATTGGGATTTTTGGGGCAAAATTTGGGCATTTTGGGGATTTTTATAAAGGTATTTTTGGATTTTTTTTGGTTTTTTTTTGGGTTTTTGGGAAAATTTGGGGTGAAATTTGGTGATTTTGGGGATTTTTTTTGGATTTTCTTTGCATTTTCTTTGGTATTTTTTTTAATTTGGGGGAAATTTGGTATTTTGGAAATTTTAGATTAAAATTCAGAGAAAAATTGGGATTTTTGGGGAGAAATTTGGGGATTTTGGGGATTTTTTTTTTGATTTTTAATGGATTTTTGTGAAATTTTTTAGGGATCTTTGGAGGATATTTTTGGAGTTTAGGGGAAAATTTGGGATTTTGGGATGAAATTTGGGAATTTTGGGAAAATTTGGGAATTTTTGGGGGAAAATTTGGGATTTTTGGGGCAAAATTTGGTGATTTTGGGGATTGTTCTTTGATTTTTAAGGGATTTTAAGGGATTTTTTTTGTTTCAGGGAGAAAATTTGGGATTTTGGGAATTTGGGGAAAAATTTGGGACTTTTGGTTTGGGTTTGGGTTGGGGCGAAATTTGGGATTTTTTGGGGGTAAATTTTGGTGGTTTTAGGGATTTTTTTTGGTTTATTTTTAAGCAATTTTGAAGGATTTTTTCAGATTTCAAGGAGAAAATTTGGGATTTTGGGATGCAATTTGGGAGAATTTGGGATTTTTGGGGGAAATTTGGGAATTTTGGGAAAAATTGGGGATTTTTTGGAGAAAATTGGGGATTTTTAGAGCGAAATTTGGGATTTTTGGGGCAAAATTTGGTGATTTGGGGGATTTTTTTTTATTCTTAAGGGTTTTTTGGTTTTAGGGAGAAAATTTGGAATTTTGGGAAAAATTTGGGAATTTTTTGGGGGAAAATTTGGGAATTTTTTGGGGAAAATTTGGTGATTTTTGGGACTCTTATTTTTAAGGGATCTTTAAAGGATTTTTTTGGTTTTTAGGAGAAAAATTTGGGATTTTGGGAGGATTTGGGGAAATTCGAGAAAAATTTGGGACTTTTAGGGGAATTTTGGGAGGAATTTGGGGGAATTTTGAGGTGGTTTGGGGAAAAAATTGGGATTTTTGGGGCGAAATTTGGTGATTTCGGGTAGTTTTAAGGGATTTTTGTGTTTTCACCCAAATTTTCCTGAAATTTTAGAAATTTTGATGAAATATTATTAATTTTATCGTTTTCAGCCTCCCAATTTTGGGGGTTTTTGACTCAAATTTTGGGAGTTTTTTGACTCAAATTTTGGGAGTTTTTTGACTCAAATTTTGGGGGTTTTTGTGCCAAATTTTGGGGGTTTTGGTGCCAAATTTTGGGGTTTTGGTGCCAAATTTTGGATCTTTTTGGGGCCAAGCTTTGAAGTCCTTTAAGATCAAATTTTGAGGGTTTTTTTGGGTCAAATTTGGGACTTTTTTGGGTCAAATTTTGCTGGTTTTTGCATCAAACGTTGAAGTTTTTAGGTTCAAATTTGTGATTTTTCGACCCCAAAATTCATGTTTTTCACCCTAATTTCGCCATTTCTGCTCCGATTTTCACGGAATTTTTTGCATTTTCACCCAAATTTTCCCAAAATCTTTAAAATTTTCCCAAATTTCCTCCTTTCCAGGCACAGTTGGTGCCAAAATTCTTCTCCACTCTCTGGTTCTCCCAAATTTTGGGTTATTTTGGGTCAAATTTTGGATTCTTTTGGCTCCAATTTTGTGGGTTTTTTGAGTCAAATTTTGGGAGTTTTTGGAGTCAAGTTTTGGGGTTTTTGGGTCAAATTTTGGGAGTTTTTGGGTCAAATTTTGGGAGTTTTTGGAGTCAAATTTTGGGGTTTTTTGGGTCAAATTTTGGGGTTTCTTGAGTTCAAACTTTAGGGGTTTTTGAGTCAAATTCTGGGGATTTTTGGGTTCAAACTTAGGGGATTTTTCAGGTCAAAATTTGGGAGTTTTTTGAGTCAAATTTTGCTGGTTTTTGCATCAAACTTTGCAGTTTTTAGGTTCAAATTTGACATTTTTCGACCCCAAAATTCACATTTTTCGCCCTAATTTCGCCATTTCTGCTCCGATTTTCACGGAATTTTTTGCATTTTCACCCAAATTTTCCCAAAATCTTTAAAATTTTCCCAAATTTCCTCCTTTCCAGGCACAGTTGGCGCCAGAATTATTCTTCTCCCTTTGGTTCTCCCAAATTTTGGGTTATTTTGGGTCAAATTTTGGGTTCTTTTGGCTCCAATTTTGTGGGTTTTTTGAGTTCAATTTTGGGAGTTTTTGGAGTCAAATTTTGGGGTTTTTTGAGTCAAACTTAGGGAGTTTTTGGAGTCAAATTTTGGGGTTTTTTGGGTCAAATTTTGGGGTTTCTTGAGTTCAAACTTTAGGGGTTTTTTGGGTCAAATTTTGGTGGTTTTTGCATCAAACGTTGAAGTTTTTAGGTTCAAATTTGTGATTTTTCAACCCCAAAATTCACATTTTTCGCCCTAATTTCGCCATTTTTCCTCCAATTTTCATGGAATTTTTTGCATTTTCACCCAAATTTTCCCAAAATCCTTAAAATTTTCCCAAATTTTGTCATTTCCAGGCCCAGTTGGCGCCAGAATTCTCCTCCTCTCTCTGGTTCTCCCAAATTTTGGGTTATTTTGGGTCAAATTTTGGATTCTTTTGGCTCCAATTTTGTGGGTTTTTTGAGTCAAACTTTGGGAGTTTTTGGAGTCAAATTTTGGGGTTTTTTGGGTCAAATTTTGGGGTTTCTTGAGTTCAAACTTTAGGGGTTTTTGAGTCAAATTCTGGGGATTTTTGGGTTCAAACTTTGGGGATTTTTCAGGTCAAAATTTTGGGGTTTTTTTGGGTCAAATTTTGTTGGTTTTCCCATCAAACTTTGCAGTTTTTAGGTTCAAATTTGACATTTTTCGACCCCAAAATTTCACATTTTTCGCCATAATTTCGCCATTTTTGGGTCAATTTTCACGCCGTTTTTTGCCTTTTCACCCAAATTTTCCCCAAAATCTTTAAAATTTTCCCAAATTTCCTCCTTTCCAGGCACAGTTGGCGCCAGAATTCTCCTCCTCCCCCTGGTTCTCCCAAATTTTGGGGATTTTTTGGGTCAAATTTTGGGGATTTTTTGAGTCAAATTTCAGATTCTTTTGGCTCCAATTTTGTGGGTTTTTGGAGTCAAATTTTGGGGGTTTTTGGGTCAAATTTTGGGAGTTTTTGGGTCAAACTTTGGGAGGTTTTTGGAGTCAAATTTTGAGGTTTTTTGGGTCAAATTTTGGGGTTTCTTGAGTTCAAACTTTAGGGGTTTTTGAGTCGAATTTTGGGGTTTTTTGGGTCAAACTTTGGGATTTTTTCAGGTCAAAATTTGGGGATTTTTGGGTCAAATTTTGGGTTTTTTTGGATTCAAATTTTGGGGTTTTTCAGGTCAAAATTTGGGGTTTTTTGGGTCAAACTTTGGTGGTTTTTGCTCAAATTTGTTCGTTTTTCGACCCCAAAATTCACATTTTTCGCCCTAATTTCGCCATTTTTCCTCCGATTTTCATGGAATTTTTTGCATTTTCACCCAAATTTTCCCAAAATCTTTAAAATTTTCCCAAATTTCCTCCTTTCCAGGCACAGTTGGTGCCAATATTCTTCTCCTCCCTCTGGTTCTCCCAAATTTTGGGTTATTTTGGGTCAAATTTTGGATTTTTTGGGTCAAATTTTGGGTTTTTTTGGATTCAAATTTTGGATTCTTTTGGCTCAAGTTTTGTGGTTTTTTGGATCAAACTTTTGTGGTTTTTTGAGTCAAATTTTGAGGTTTTTGTATCAAATTTTGGTGTTTTTTGGTCAAATTTTGGGGTTTTTTGGCTCAAATTTTGCATTTTTTGTGTCAAATTTTGGGTTTTTTTGAGTTCAAACTTTGGGGTTTTTCAGGTCAAAATTTGGGGTTTTTTGGGTCAAATTTTGGTGGTTTTTGCTCAAAGTTGGTTTTTGGTTCTTTGTTTTTCGACCCCAAAATTCACATTTTTCGCCATAATTTCGCCATTTTTGGGTCAATTTTCACGCCGTTTTTTGCCTTTTCACCCAAATTTTCCCAAAATCCTTAAAATTTTCCCAAATTTTGTCATTTCCAGGCACGGTTGGCGCCAGAATCCTCCTCCTCCCGCTGGTCCTCCGCGGCCAACGCGAAGCCGCGCGGCTCTCCCTGCACCTCCCCCACCTCCAGAAACTCTCCCAGCGATTGGCTGAGGCCAGGAGGGGGGCGGATCCCAACCAGGGTGGGCGTGGCCTCGGGGAAGGGGCGTGGCCTGAAAATTTGGGGAGGTTTGGGGGGAAAATTTGGGGGAGAAAAGGTGGAAAAATGGGGAAAAAATTGGGAAAAAATGGGGAAAAATTTGGGAAAAAAGGTGAAAAAAAGGAGGAAAAGTTAAGAAAAAATTGGGGGAAAAATGGAGGGAAAGGAGAGAAAGGGGCGTGGCTTGGGATTTGGGGAGGTTTGGGTGAAAATTTGGGGGAAAATGGGGAAAAAAATGGGAAAAAGTGATGAAAAAAGGTGAAAAAATTGGAAAAAAAATTAGGAAAAAATTGAGGAAAAATGGGAAAAATGAGGAAAAGGGGGCGTGGCTTGAGTGGGCGTAGCTGAGGAGGGCGTGGCCTGAAAATCTGGGGAGGTTTGGGGGAAATTTGGGGGAGAAAAGGTGGAAAAATGGTGAAAAAATTGGGAAAAATGGTGAAAAAATTGGGAAAAAAATGAGGAAAAAAAGGGGGAACTGAGGCAAGGGGGCGTGGCTTGAGTGGGCGTGGCCAAGGAGGGCGTGGCCTGGAAATTGGGGGAGGTTTTGGTGGAAAAAGGTGAAAATTTGGGGGAGAAAAGTGAAAAAAAGGAGGAAAAAATGGGGAAAAAATGAGAGGAAGGGGCGTGGCTTGGGGAATTGGGGGCGTGGCCTAAAATTTGGGGAGTTTTGGGGGAAAATGGTGAAAAAAATGGGAAAAAAAGCAGAAAAAAAGAGAAAAAAAGGGTAAAAAAGTGAGAGGAAGGGGCGTGGCTTGGGAGTTGGGGGCGTGGCCTAAAATTTGGGGAGTTTTGGGGGAAAATTTGGGGGAAAATGGTGGAAAAAAATGGGGAAAAAAGTGAAAAAATCCAGAAAAAAATGGGTAAAAAAAGGAGAGAAAGGGGCGTGGCTTGGGGAGTTGGGGGCGTGGCCTGAAATTTGGGGTGTTTTGGGGGAAAATTTGGGGGAAAATGGTGAAAAAAAAAAGGGAAAAAAAGTGGGAAAAAAAGAGAAAAAAATGGGTAAAAAAGCGAGAGAAAGGGGCGTGGCCTGGTGAAAGGGGCGTGGCCTGGGGATTGGGGGCGTGGCCTGAAATTTGGGGAGTTTTGGGGGAAAATTTGGGTGAAAATGGTGAAAAAAATGGGAAAAAAAGCTGAAAAAAGGATATAAAAAAGGAGGAGAGAAAAGGGGCATGGCTTGGGATTTGGGGTGTTTTGGGGGAAAATTTGGGGAAAAAATGAGGAAAAGAAGAGAGGAAGGGGCGTGGCTTGGGGACTTGGGGGCGTGGCCTGAAATTTGGGGTGTTTTGGGGGAAAATTTGGGGGAAAAAGGTGGGAAAAAAGGTCAAATGGGAAAAATGAAAAAAAGAGAAGGGGCGTGGCTTGGGAGTTGGGGGCGTGGCTTGGGAATTTGGGGGAAAATTTGGGGAAAAAATGGGGAAAAAATGAGGAAAAAAAGAGAGGAAGGGGCGTGGCTTGGGGAATTGGGGGCGTGGCCTGAAATTTGGGGTGTTTTGGGGGAAAATTTGGGGGAAAATGGTGAAAAAATGGGGAAAAAATGAGGAAAAAAATGAGAGGAAGGAGCGTGGCTTGGGAGTTAGGGGCGTGGCTTGGGGAATTGGGGGCGTGGCCTGAAATTTGGGGAGGTTTGGGGTAAAAGTTTGGGGGGAAGATAGGAAAAAAATTCAGAAAGAAATTGGAAGAAATTGGAAAAAATTGAGGAAAAAAATGGGGAAAATGAGGGAAAGGGGCGTGGCTTGGGTGGGTGTGGCCGGCGGTGGGCGTGGCCTGTAGATTTGGGGAGGTTTGGGGGGAAAAAGGGGAAAATTTGGGGGGAAAAGTGGAAAAATTGGGAAAAAAATTAGGAAAAAAGTTCAAAAAACTGGGGAAAAAATGAAAGAAAGGGGCGTGGCTTGGGAATTTTGGGCGTGGCCTGGGAGTTGGGGGCGTGGCCTGGGAATTTGGGGAGTTTTGGGGGGAAAATGGTGGAAAAAAATGGGGAAAAAAAGCGGAAAAAAAGAGAAAAAAAGGGTAAAAAAGTGAGAGGAAGGGGCGTGGCTTGGGAGTTGGGGGCGTGGCCTAAAATTTGGGGAGTTTGGGGGGAAAATTTGGGTTTAAATGGTGGAAAAAATGGGGAAAAAAGTGAAAAAAAGAGAAAAAATGGGTAAAAAAGTGAGAGGAAGGGGCGTGGCTTGGGTGGGGGCGTGGCTTGGGGAGTTGGGGGCGTGGCCTGAAATTTGGGGTGTTTTGGGGGAAAATTTGGGTGAAAATGGTGGGAAAAAAGGTCAAAAAATGGGGAAATGGTGAAAAAAAAGAGGAAAGGGGGCGTGGCTTGGGAGTTGGGGCGTGGCTGGAATTGGGGGTGTTTTGGGGGAAAATTTGGGGAGAAATGGGGAAAAAAATGGGAAAAAAGCAAAAAAAATCCAGAAAAAAATGGGGGAAAAAAGTGAAAAAATGCAGAAAAATATGGGGGAAAAAAGGTTTCAAATGGGTGTGGCCTAGGAATTGGGGGCGTGGCTTGGGAGTTGGGGGCGTGGCCTGAAATTTGGGGTGTTTTGGGGGAAAATTTGGGGGAAAATGGTGAAAAAAATGGGAAAAAAAGCGGAAAAAAAGAGAAAATGGGTAAAAATGAGAGGAAGGGCGTGGCTTGGGGACTTGGGGGCGTGGCCTGAAATTTGGGGAGTTTTGGGGGAAAATTTGGGTTTAAATGGTGGAAAAAATGGGGAAAAAAGTGAAAAAATCCAGAAAAAAATGGGTAAAAAAAGTGAGAGGAAGGGGCGTGGCTTGGGAGTTGGGGGCGTGGCTTGGGGAGTTGGGGGCGTGGCCTGAAATTTGGGGTGTTTTGGGGGAAAATTTGGGGGAAAAAGGTGGGAAAAAAGATCAATAAATGGGGAAAAAATGAAAAAAAACGAGGAAAGGGGCGTGGCTTGGGAGTTGGGGGCGTGGCCTGGGGATTGGGGGCGTGGCCTGAGCAAGCCCCGCCCCCTTTTTAACCCCTCAGTGGCCGCGGCGTACTCGGCGCTGGCTTCCTACCAACGGCGGCACGACGTCAACCCGCTGCGCGGCTTCCTGGTGCCGCTGGTGCAGGTGAGCTCCGGGAAATTCCGGAGATTTTGGGGGAAAAATGAGGTAAAAAATCAAATTTTTTGAGAAAAAAAAGGGATTTTTGGGTGAAAAAATGGAGTTTTTAAGGGAAAAAATGTGATTTTTGGGACAAAAAACGAGAAAAAAAATGGAATTTTTGGGGAAGAAAGGGGATTTTTTTGGGTGAAAAAATAGAATTTTTGGGTGGAAAAATGTGAATCTGGAAAATTCCGGAGAGTTCCGGAGAATTCCGGGAAATTTCGGGAAATTTTGGGGAAAAAATGGGATTTTTGGGAAGAGAAACGAAGAAAAAACCCGAATTTTTGGAGAAAAAATGGAGTTTTTTGGGTAAAAAAATGAAGTTTTTAGGTGAAAAAGTGTCAATCTGGAAAATTCCGGAGAATTCTGGAGAATTCTGGAAAAATTCTGGGAAATTTGGGGAAATTCTGGGAAAATTTTGGGAAATTCTGGGAAATTCCAGAGAATTCTGGGAAATTTGGGGAAATTCTGAGAAATTCCTGGAAATTTTTGGGGAAAAAATGGGATTTTTTAGGAGGAAAAATGAGATAAAAAAATTGAACTTTTGGAGAAAAAAAAGGGATTTTTGGGTGAAAAAATGGAGTTTTTAAGGGAAAAAAATAAAATTTTTAGGAGAAAAATGAGGAAAAAAATTGGATTTTTTGAGAAAAAATGGGATTTTTTTGGGTGAAAAAATAAAATTTTTAGGTGAAAAAATGTGAATCTGGAAAATTCTGGAGAATTCTGGAGAATTCTGGGAAATTCTGGAGAATTCCGGGAAATTTTGGAAATTTTTCGGGAAAAAATGGGATTTTTAGGAGGAAAAATGAGAAAAAAAAGGGAATTTTTGGAGAAAAAATGGAGTTTTTGGATGAAAAAATGAAGTTTTTAAGGGAAAAAATGTGAATCTGGAAAATTCTGGAGAATTCTAGAGAATTCTGGGAAATTCTGGGAAAATTCTGGAGAATTCCGGGAAATCTTGGAAATTTTTGGGGAAAAAATGGGATTTTCTGGAGGAAAAATGAGGTAAAAAAATTGAATTTTTGGAGAAAAATGGGATTTTTGGGTGAAAAGAGAATTTTAGGTGAAAAAATAAAATTTTAGGTGAAAAATGTGAATCCGGAAAAGTCTGGAGAATTCTAGAGAATTCTGGGAAAATTTTGGAAAATTCTGGAAATTTTTTGGGAAAAAATTGGATTTTTAGGAGGAAAAATGAGGAAAAAAATTGAATTTTTGGAGAAAAAATGGAAGTTTTAGGTGAAAAAATGTGAAGCCGGAAAATTCCGGAGAATTCTAGAGAATTCTGGAAAAATTCTGGGAAAATTTGGGGAAATTCTGGGAAATTTAGGGAAATTCTGGGAGAATTCTGGGAAATTCCGGAAAATTCCGGGAAATTTCGGAAATTTTTGGGGAAAAAAAGGGATTTTTAAGAGGAAAAACGAGAAAAAAAATGGAATTTTTTGAGAAAAAATGGGATTTTTGGGTGAAAAAATGTGAATCCAGAAAACTCTGGAGAATTCTGGGAAATTTTGGAAATTTTTGGGGAAAAAATGGGATTTTTGGTAGGAAAAATGAGAAAAAAAAGGGAATTTTTGGAGAAAAAATGGGATTTTTGGATGAAAAAATGAAGTTTTTAAGGGAAAAAATGTGAATCTGGAAAATTCTGGAGAATTCTAGAGAATTCTGGGAAAATCCTGGGAAATTTGGGGAAATTCTGGGAAATTTTGGAAAATTCTGGAAAATTTTGGGGAAAAAATGGGATTTTTAGGAGGAAAAACGAGAAAAAAAATTGAATTTTTTGAGGAAAAAATGGGATTTTTGGGTGAAAAAATGTGAATCCAGAAAACTCTGGAGAATTCTAGAGAATTCTGGAAAAATTCTTGAAAATTGTGGAAAATTCCTGGAAATTTTTGAGGAAAAAATGGGATTTTTAGGAGGAAAAGTGAGAAAAAAGAGGGAATTTTTGGAGAAAAAATGGGATTTTTTTGGGTAAAAAAATGAAGTTTTTAGGTAAAAAAATGCGAATCTGGAAAATTCCGGAGAATTCTAGAGAATTCTGGAAAAATTCTGGGAAATTTGGGGAAATTCTGGGAAATTTTGGAAAATTCTGGAAAATTTTGGGGAAAAAATATGGGATTTTTGGGAGGAAAAACGAGAAAAAAAAATCGAGTTTTTTGAGGAAAAAATGGGATTTTTGGGTGAAAAAATGTGAATCCAGAAAACTCTGGAGAATTCTAGAGAATTCTGGAAAAATTCTTGAAAATTGTGGAAAATTCCTGGAAATTTTGGGAAAAAATGGGATTTTAGGAGGAAAAGTGAGAAAAAAGAGGGAATTTTTGGAGAAAAAATGAGATTTTTTTGGGTAAAAAAATGAAGTTTTTAGGTAAAAAAATGCGAATCTGGAAAATTCTGGAGAATTCTAGAGAATTCTGGAAAAATTCTGGGAAAGTTCTGGGAAATTTGGGGAAATTCTGGGAAATTCTGGGGAAAAAATGGGATTTTTGGGAGGAAAAACGAGAAAAAAAAAGGAATTTTTGGAGAAAAAAATGGGATTTTTTTGGGTGAAAAAATAGAATTTTTGGGTGAAAAAATGTGAATCTGGAAAATTCTGGAGAATTCTAGAGAATTCTGGGAAAATTTGGGGGAAATTTTGGGTTTTTTGGGAAAATTTTTGTGGTTTTTAGACAAATTTAGGGGTTTTTGGGGAAATTTTTGGGGGATTTTTGGGAAATTTTGGGGTTTTTGGAGAAATTTTGGAGAAATTTTGGTGGTTTTGGGGAAATTTGGGGTTTTTTGGGGAAGTTTTTGGGTTTTTTGGGGAAAATTTCGGTTTTTTGGGGAAATTTTTGGGAAATTTTGGGGTTTTTTTGGGAAATTTTGAGGCACCAAAAATCCCATTAAAAAACTCCCAAAAAATCCTTAAAAACTCCAAAAAATTAAAAAAAAAAAACCAAAAAATTCAAAATTAAAAAATCAAATCCCCAAAATTCCCAATTTTCCCCCAAACTTTCCCCAGTTTTTCCCAAGTTTTGGTAATTCTGGGAGTTGTACACATCAAAAATTCCATTTAAAAATTCCCAAAAAACAATAAAAAATCTGAAAAAAATTCAAAAATAAATTAAAAAAAAAAAATGGAAAAAATCCCCAAAAAATCCCAATTTTCCCCCAAACTTTCCCCAGTTTTTTCCCGAGTTTTTGGCTAATTTTGGGGTCACAGACACCAAAAATCTCCTTAAAAATTCCCAAAAAAATCTGAAAAATGCGTAAAAAAATGGAAAAAAATCCAAAAAAATTGAAAAAAATCGAAAAAAATCCCAAAATCCCCAAAAAATCCAATTTTCTCAAACTTTCCCCAGTTTTTCCTGAGTTTTTGGCTAATTTTGGGAGTCCCAGACACCAAAAATCTCCTTAAAAATTCCTCAAAAAATCTGAAAAATGCGTAAAAAAATCCAAAAAAAATCCCAAAAAAATCCCCAAAAAATCCCCAAAAAATCCCAATTTTTCCCCAATTTTTCCCCAAATTTTTCCCAAGTTTTTGGCTAATTTTGGGGTCACAGACACCAAAAATCTCCTTAAAAATTCCCCCAAAAAAAATGAAAAATGCGTTAAAAAATTCAAAAAAAATCCAAAAAAAATCTGAAAAAAATAAAAAAAAAATCGAAAAAAATCCCCAAAAATTCCCAATTTTCCCCCAAACTTTCCCCAGTTTTTTCCTGAGTTTTTGGCTAATTCTGGGACTCACAGACGCCAAAAATCTCCTTAAAAATTCCCAAAAATATCAGAAAAACGTGTAAAAAAATCCAAAAAAAATCCCAAAAAAATTGAAAAAAAATCCCAAAAAATCCCAATTTTCCCCCAAACTTTCCCCAGTTTTTTCCCCAGTTTTTGGCTGATTTTGGGGGTCCCAGACCCCCCTGTTTGTCTCTTTTTTCCTGGCCCTGCAGGGCATGGCTGCAGCCCCAGTGCCGGGATTGCTGCAGGGAGGATTCGCCTGGTTTGGCAATTTAGCTGCTCCTGATCCTTTCTACATCCTGCCTGTCCTTGTCACTGCCTCCACGTGGATGGTCCTCGAGGTTTGGGGCCAAAAAAGGGCATTTTGGGGCTTCTGGGGAAAAAAAAATGGAGTTTGTAGGTGAAAAAATGAGGATTTTAGGTGAAAAAATGGAGTTTTTAGGTGAAAAAATGAGGATTTTAGGTGAAAAAATGAGGATTTTAGGTGAAAAAATGAGGATTTTATGGCAAAAAATGGAGATTTTAGGTGAAAAAATGGAGATTTTATGGCGAAAAAATGGAGATTTTAGGTGAAAAAAATGAAGATTTTAGGTGAAAAAATGAAGATTTTAGGTGAAAAAATGGAGATTTTATGGCGAAAAAATGAAGATTTTAGGTGAAAAAATGAAGATTTTAGGTGAAAAAATGAGGATTTTATGGCGAAAAATGTGGATTTTAGGAGAGAAAATTGTGGATTTTAGGGAAAAAAATTAGGATTTTGGAGGGAAAAAGAGATTTTGGGTGAAAAAATGGAGATTTTGGGTGAAAAAATGGAGATTTTGGGTGAAAAAATGGAGATTTTTGGGTGAAAAAATGGAGATTTTGGGTGAAAAAATGAGGATTTTAGGTGAAAAATTGGGGATTTTAGAAGAAAAATGGGAATTTTGAGGGAAAAAATTTGGGAATTTTTGGGGAAAAAAATTGGGAATTCGGGTGAAAAATGACTTTCTAGAAAAAATGGGAATTTTGGGGAAAAAGAGGAAAATTTTGGGGGGAAAAAAAGGGCAATTTTGGGTTGGGAATTCCCCAATTTGGCTGCTCCTGATCCTTTCTACGTCCTGCCTGTCCTTGTCACTGCCTCCACATGGATGGTCCTCGAGGTTTGGGGCGAAAAAAGGGCATTTTGGGAAAAAAATTGGGGATTTTAGCAAAAAAAATGGAGTTTGTAGGTGAAAAAAAGAGGATTTTAGGTGAAAAAATGGAGATTTTAGGTGAAAAAATGAGGATTTTAGGTGAAAAAATGAGGATTTTAGGTGAAAAAATGAAGATTTTAGGTGAAAAATTGGAGATTTTAGGTGAAAAAATGAGGATTTTAGGTGAAAAAATGGAGATTTTAGGCGAAAAATGTGGATTTTAGGAGAGAAAATGAAGATTTTAGGGAGAAAAAATGAAGATTTTAGGTGAAAAAATGAAGATTTTATGGTGAAAAAATGAGGATTTTAGGTGAAAAAATGGAGATTTTATGGCGAAAAATGTGGATTTTAGGTGAAAAAATGAAGTTTTTATGGCGAAAAAATGAAGATTTTGGGTGAAAAAATGGAGATTGTAGGTGAAAAAAATGAAGATTTTATGGTGAAAAAATGGAGATTTTGGATGAAAAAATGAGGATTTTAGGTGAAAAAATGAGGATTTTAGGGGAAAAAATGAGAATTTTAGATGAAAAAATGAAGATTTTATGGTGAAAAATGTGGATTTTAGGAGACAAAAATGTGGATTTTAGGGAGAAAAATTAGGATTTTGGAGGTAAAAAGAGATTTTAGGTGAAAAAATGAAGATTTCATGGTGAAAAAATGAGGATTTTAGGTGAAAAAATAGAGTTTTTATGGCGAAAAATGTGGATTTTAGGAGAGAAAATGAGGATTTTAGGGAGAAAAATTAGGATTTTGGAGGGAAAAAGAGATTTTTGGGTGAAAAAATGGAGATTTTGGGTGAAAAAATGAGGATTTTAGGTGAAAAATTGGGGATTTTAGGTGAAAAAATGGAGATTTTAGGTGAAAAAATGAGGATTTTAGGTGAAAAAATGGAGATTTTATGGCGAAAAAATGAGGATTTTAGGTGAAAAAATGAAGATTTTATGGGAAAAAATGGAGATTTTAGGTGAAAAAATGAGGATTTTAGGTGAAAAAATGATGTTTTTAGATGAAAAAATGAAGATTTTATGGTGAAAAATGTGGATTTTAGGAGAGAAAATGAGGATTTTCAAGGGGAAAATGGGAGATTTTTGGGGATTTAGATATGAGGGAAACTTTTGGATTTTGGGTGTAAAAATGGGAATTTTAGCCCAAAACATGAAGATTTTAGGTGAAAAAAAATGGAGTTTTTATGTTGAAAAAAGAAGATTTTAGGAGAAAAAATGAGGATTTTAGGAGAGAAAATGAGAATTTTAGGGAGAAAAATTAGGATTTTGGAGGGAAAAAGAGATTTTTGGGTGAAAAAATGGGGATTTTGGGTGAAAAAATGGGAATTTTAGCAAAAAAATGGAGTTTGTAGGTGAAAAAATGAGGATTTTAGGTGAAAAAAAGGACATTTTATGGCAAAAAAATGAGGATTTTACACTGAAAAAAGGGAATTTTAGAGAGATAAAATTAGGATTTTGGAGGAGAAATGAGATTTCAGAGAAATGGGAGTTTTGGGTGAAAAAATGGGAATTTTAGCCAAAAAAATGTAGTTTCTAGGTGAAAAAATGAGGATTTTAGGTGAAAAAATGAAGATTTTAGGTGAAAAAATGGAGATTTTAGGTGAAAAAATGGAGTTTTTATGTCGAAAAATGTGGATTTTAGGAGAGAAAATGAGCATTTTAGGGAGAAAAATTAGGATTTTGGAGGGAAAAAGAGATTTTTGGGTGAAAAAATGGGAATTTTTGGGTGAAAAAATGAGGATTTTAGGTGAAAAAATGAGGATTTTAGAGAGAAAAAATGAGGATTTTGGAGGGGAAAATGGGAGATTTTTGGGGAATTAGATTTGGGGAAAAATTTGGGAATTTTGGGTGAAAAAATGTGAATTTTAGGAAAAAAAATGGAGTTTCTAGGTGAAAAAATGAGGATTTTAGGTGGAAAAAATGAGGATTTTAGGTGAAAAATGTGGATTTTAGGGAGAAAAATTAGGATTTTGGAGAAGAAATGAGATTTTGGGGGAAATGGGATTTTTGGGTGAAAAAAATGGGAATTTTAGCCAAAAAAATGGAGATTTTAGGTGAAAAAATGAGGATTTTGGGCTAAAAAAATGGGGAATTTTAACTTCAAACTTTTGGGGAGTTTTTGGGAAAAAAAAAGGGAATTTGGGGGAAAAACTTGGGAATTTTGGGTGGAAAATGGGAATTTTGGGTGAAAAAATGGGAATTTGGGGGAAAAATTGGGAATTTTGTGGGAAAAATTGGGAATTTTGGGGAAAAATTGGGAATTTTGGGTGAAAAATTGGGAGTTTTGGGGGAAAATTGGGAATTTTGGGGGAAAAAATGGGAATTTTGGTAAAAATTGGGAATTCTGGGTAAAAACTCGGGAATTTTGGGTAAAAATTTGGGAATTTTGGTAAAAATTGGGAATTCTGGGTAAAAACTCGGGAATTTTGGGTAAAAATTTGGGAATTTTGGGTGAAAAATTGGGAATTTTAGGGGGAAAATTGGGAGTTTTGGGTGAAAAAATGGGAATTTTGGGGGAAAAAATGGGAATTTTGGGTAAAAACTTGGGAATTTTGGGTGAAAAATTGGGAATTTTGGGGGAAAATTGGGAATTTTGGGTGGAAAATTGGGAATTTTGGGGGAAAAATTGGGAATTTTGGGGGAAAAATTGGGAATTTGCGGCGAAAATTTGGATTTTTTGGTTGGAAAAAATTAGGAAGTTTTGGGTTAAAAATTGGGAATTTTGGGTGAAAAATTGGGAATTTTGGGGAAAAATGGGGAATTTTGGGTAAAAAATTGGGAATTTTGGGTGAAAAATTGGGAATTTTAGGGGGAAATTGGGAATTTTGGGTGAAAAATTGGGAATTTTGGGGAAAAATGGGGAATTTTGGGTCAAAAATGGGAATTTTGGTAAAAATTGGGAATTCGGGGTAAAAACTCGGGAATTTTGGGTAAAAAATTGGGAATTTTGGGTGAAAAATTGGGAATTTTGGGGGAAAAACTTGTGAATTTTAGGTGAAAAATTGGGAGTATTGGGGGAAAATTGGGAATTTTGGGTGGAAAATTGGGAGTTTTGGGGGAAAAATTGGGAATTTTGGGTGAAAAATTGGGAATTTTGGGGAAAAATGGGGAATTTTGGGTCAAAAATGGGAATTTTGGTAAAAATTGGGAATTCTAGGTAAAAACTTGGGAATTTTGGGTAAAAATTTGGGAATTTTGGGGGAAAAATTGGGAATTTTGGGTGAAAAATTGGGAATTTTAGGGGGAAAATTGGGAATTTTGGGTGAAAAAAGGGAATTTTTGGGGAAAAATTGGGAATTTCGGGTAAAAATTGGGAATTTTTGGGTAAAAATTGGGAATTTTGGGTAAAAAACTGAGTTTTTGGTGAAAAGTTTGGTGTTTTGGGGTAAAAAAAGGGAATTTTTGTGTCCAAAAAATGCAGATTTTGCCCAGAAAAATGGGAATTTTGGGGTT
>NW_028147351.1:0-24008 GCF_008360975.1 Lichenostomus cassidix | reverse complement strand
TGCTGGGGGTGCCTGGGCTAAGGGCATGACCTCGACAAATTGGACGATTGGACAATCACCAACTGTATGAAATTCTACAAGCGCAATTGCCCGATTCTGCACCTGGGATGGAGCAACCCTGGATGTATGAACAAGCTGGGGAAAGAGGTGCTGTAGAGCAGCACTGTGCAAAGGGACCTGGGAATCCCCAAGGATGGAAAGTTGGATATGAGTCAGCACTGCCCTGGCAGCCAGGGGGGAACATCTGTGTCTTGGGGAATACCAGGCCCAGCATGGCCTGTTGGGCCAGGGATGGCATTGTCCTGCTCTGATCTACACTGGGGCAGCCTCACCTTAACTATTGTTTGTAGTTTTGCTCACTACAGTATAAGAAAGTGTCCAAAGGAGGGCAGTGAGGATGATGAAGGGGCTGAGGGGAAGCTGCGTGAGGAGCAGTGGAGAGCACTTTGTCTCTTCTGTCAGGAGAAGGGGAGACTGAGGGGAGACCTCATTGGGGTCTACAGCTTCCTTTTGACAAGAAGAGGAGAGGCAGGAACTGCTCTCTTTCTGTGGTCAGCAGTGATAGGGAATGCCCTGAAGTTGTGTCAGGGGAGGCTTAGGTTGGATATTAGAAAAAGATTCTTTATCCAGAGGGTGGTTGGGCACTGAAACAGGCACCCCAGGGCAGCAGCAAGGCTGAGAGAGCTCAAGATGTATTTGGACAATACTCTCAAGCACATGGCGTGACACTTGTGGATGGTCCTGTGCAGCCCAGGAGTTGGACTTGATGATCCTTGTGGGTCCCTTGCAACTCAGCATATTCTGTGATTCTGTGTATTACAAAAGAATATCTGGGCATGGAGCTCCTCAAAGGCGATATCCAGGAAAAGAGGGAAGCCATCAGGAGCATCTCCAGGGACACAGCCTGACAAGCAATGTCAGCAGGCAAAACAAAGGTCTTTGCTAAGCAATGGCCCTTTGATGAAGCAAAAGATTTATAATCAAGGCAGTTCATCAGTACAGATGGGGTTGCACTTTGGGGCTACAAGTAAGGCCATGAGGTCACAGCAGGGCTCTGAGGTCACAGCAGGGCCATGAGGTCACAGAGGTCACAGAGCCCTGTGGTTGCACAGCACCACAACGACCGACCAGTCAGTCCTTGACCACAACTGTTGCAGCAGCAGCAGCGGCAGCAGCAGTGCTGACATTGGGACAGCGGTGTCAGGACAGTGGTGGCAGCAAGAGCTGTGGGACTGGCTGAGGGCAAGGCGCCATGGCCCTTGCTCTGCGCCTTTTCCTCCTGCTCCTCCTGGCAGTGGCCCTGCATGCCAGGGCTGCCCAGGCTGCTCCGGTGGGAGAGCAGGGAGCAAGTGAGCCAGTGGCCTGCCTCCCCCTTTCCTGGGACAGCAGCCTCTTCTCCCTGGAACATGTTGGGAATGCTTTTCCCCAGGGGTTTACAGGGGGTTTCCTTTGTGAGAGTGAGAGAGCCCCGAGGGGGCCTGGGCTGCTCCAGTTTCCTCTCCAGGGATGTTGCACAGGGCCTGTGAAAAGGGTGGACAGTGGCCAGGAGCCATCCCAGAGCTCCCCAGGCCCTTCTGCAACTTTGGCCATGTCCATTGACATCTGGCTCCCACAGCCTTCCTGAAACCCCCTTGTAGTGCCCAGTTTCCTAAGAAAGAAGGGAATCCCAGCACGCCATGGAAACAGTTCGGATCTGTGCTCTCTTCTAGATTGGGATCATTTCATGGATTTTGTGGAAGACCTGGTGAATGACGACTTGAAGTTCTTGGAGTTTGCTGGAGGCAAGTTCTTAACCTCCCTTTCCTGACAGAATAATCAGTGTCAATGTATCAAGAGATCACTCATGTGCCCTTTCCCTTGAGATCAACACAGCGTTGAAGGCTTCTGGAAATCTTGCTCTGCTCCTTTCTTGAGCCCGAAGTGATTTCACAGGATCGCTATCAGTGCGAGGAAGGAGCATTTAGCTGTCAATCTCCTTCCCGTGTCAAATGCCAGTTGCTCCTTCCGTGTGCTCTGTGCAGCAACGGAGAAGAGCAGAGAGGGAAGGTTCTGGGCCCAGGGATGTGCCCCCGGGGCTCTGTGCCTTGCGCGGCTCCTTTGATGGCCCCAGGGAGCCTGAGGTGTTCCTGCTGCTGCTGCCAAGCCCGGGCTCTGGCTGGGGCGGAGTTTAGAGCTGCTGGTAGCTCCCGGGAGTCCTTTGTGCCCTGCCTGCCCTGCAAGGGGCTCCTTCCATCCCAGTGTGGGGCCACTGCAGGCACGTGGTGCCTCTGCCTGTGCTCCTGAGTGGAAGGCAGAGGTGAGGGAGTGCCAAGGAGGGATCCCATTGCTGAATTGAACTAACTGACACTCGGGCATAAAGGAGACTCTTGAGCAGTGTCATGGGAGCTGTTCTGTCCTGCCTTTCTTTGCAGATGAGCCTGTTGGTGAAGGTGATCCAACTGCCCAAGCCACATCCAGGACTGAGCCTCTGGGAGATGGTGAGGGTACGTCAAGGCCTTTCCCCCCCGGAAGAGCTGCCAGCTCAGAGCCCAAAGTTGGCCAGGCCAGTGGGGCATCGCTGCAGGTGCCAGGACAGAGCCCTGCACTTGTGTGCCCTTGCCCTGCGGGATCCCCTCACTGTTCCTGTGGCTCAGTGCTGCCCATGCACATCAGCAGAGCTGACAGAAGCTTCTCTGCCTGTTGAGTTACAGGTGTGTCTGCAGGGAGGACTTTTCCAGCTCCTGGGCTGGATGCTGCGCGCAAGCCTGGCTCCCGTCGCAGGGGTGAGTAGTGTGTCCCTGCTGAGCCCACGGGCTGAGCACTGCTTTGGTGTGATCCACTATTGTGAAATGGAACTGCTTTGCCCTAAGGTCCTCCAAGAGGAAAGACCCAAGTTAAGGGAGAAAAGAAACCTCTGAAGCCCTCTGAATGTATGGACCAGATGATGACTGATCGGGAGAGACGTCCTGGTGGGTGCATTTTCCTCAGCCTTGTCCTGACACTCAGCAGCCAGGGCCTTTTGCTGCACACCTGGACACTCTGTGTCTGGCAGGGTGGGAAGGGATTCATTGCAGCCTTGCTTTTCCACTGCTGGTTTTATGCTCTGCAGGGCTGTTTCCTAGCCTGGCTTGCCTGCAGCTTCTCCCCAGCCTCTGCAGGAAGGCATTTGGCATCAGCAGACAGCGTGTCCAAACTGCACCAAGGACCATGCAGAGCCTGAGATTCCCATCAATTTTTCAGTCTCAGGGTATATCAGGAGTGGAGGCTTTATGAAGAGGGTGTGATCTGGCTCAGCCCCAAAAATCTAGCCATTTTGCTGATCTTGTCCTCTGACTTTGACAATATTGCTTCCTAAAGATGTGTCCACCCTAAATGGGGAACAGTTCCATCTGATCCAGCTGTAACTCTTCCTTTCTCCAGAGGTGGATGGAGAGGCTGTGCTGAAGGTGGTGTTTCCCGGAGGAAGCAGTGGCTCATTGGCAACCTCTGCTGAAGGAAGGGAGGCGATGCCAGGCACAGTCACAGGAGGTAATTGCTGTGCCACTGGGCCTGAGCCCTGCTGAGGCTTGAGCTGCCATCTCTGCTGCTTGGCAGTGCAGGCACAGCCCGGAGCAGACAGGCACAGCACAGATGGATTATCTCGAGAGGGCTCAGGGGACTCGGCTACTGAGCAGTCCTGCTGGGGTCCCTCTGTGGGAGACTCATCCTGAAACCTGGGAGTGACTGCAAGGGGTGCCCATGGTGGCGAAACGGCAGAGGGAGATGATAGCAAGGTACCGGAGTGTCCTGAGAGGCCCTGACTCCACCCCGTGGCCTCTGGGAGCTCTGCCAGGAGCAAGAAAGAAAGGGAGGGAGGGAGGGAGGGATAGTTGTGCCACTGCCTGCTGCAGTTTACCCCAGGGCTTTAGTGAGAATTTCCTCTGTGGGACTGAGAGAGCTCCCAGGGGGCCTGGGCTGCTCCAGTTTCCTCTCCAGGGATGTTGCACAGGGCCTGCAGTGAGGTTGGACAGTGGCCAGAAGCCATCCCAGAACTCCCCAGGCCCCTCTGCAGCTTCGGCCATGTCCATTGACATCTGGCTCCCACAGCCTTACCCGACCTCCTTGCACTGCCCAGTTCCCTAAGGCAGAAGGGAATCCCAGCACACCACGGATATGGTTCTGATCTGTCCTTTCTAGATGAGGTTACTGTGAAGGCTTCTCCATTATCTTGGCTGCATAAAGTTTTGAAGCCCCTGGAGCCTCCTGCAGGTGTGTTCTCAATTTCCCACCAAGGAATAATTGTTGACAACCTGGCAAGAACCAGGTGCCAGCAGCTTCTCTGGCTGTTGAGTTACAGGTGTGTCTGCAGGGAGGACTTTTCCAGCTCCTGGGCTGGTTGCCACGCCCAAACCTGGCTCTGATCGCAGGGGTGAGTAGTGTGTCCCTGCTTAGCCCACAGGCTGAGCACTGCTTTGGTGTGATCCACCCCTGTGAAAATGGAAATATGTTTGTTAAGGTCCTCGGAGAAGGAAGAACAAACCTACAGGAGAAAGGAAATTGCTTGAGTCAAATGATGTCCTGAAAGAAATCGTCAAGGAACTGCAGAGAGGGCGTGGTGGGTGCATTTCCCTCACCCTTTTCCTGACACTCAGCAGCCAGGGCCTTTTGCTACACATCTGGACACTCTGTGTCTAACCCTAACCCACTGAAGCCTCGCTGCCCTGCTGCTGCTTTCACACCCTGCAGGGCTGTTTCCCAGCCTGGTCTGGCTGCAGCTTCTCCCCAGGCTCTGCAGGAAGGCATTTGGCACCAGCTGACAGGGTGTCCAAATTGCACCAAGGGCTATGCACAGCCTGAGATCCCCTGCAATTTCCCAGTCTCCAGGAATATCAGGAGGGGTGGTTTCTTAGAGAAGAGAGGGCCCTGGCCCAGCCCCAAGAGCCTGGCTGTTTCCCTGATCCTTATCCATATCTTTGACAAGTAATGCCTCCTGAAGAGGCAGGCTCCCCAGTGGGTAATGGTCCGTCTTGTCCAGCTGTGCTTCTTTCTTTCTCAAGGATTTGACAGAGAGGCTCTGTGGAAGGCAGCATTTCCCAAAGGAAGGGAGGCAATGCCCAGCATGGGCACAGGAGGTAATTGCTTTCCCAGGCTCAGCTGGGCTCAGCCCTTGGTGGGGCTGTGTGGCAGCAGCTCTTCCCCCAGGGCCTGCCCATGCACATCTGGCAGCAGCCAAAGCTGGAGGTGTCTTGGCTTCGAGGTCTCTGGAGCACATTCTGCAGCCCATGGGAAACGGGACTTGTGCACCGACATCCCTCCTGCTGCAGCTTCCTCCTCGAGCTGCCCTGAGTGCCCAGAGGCCAAAGGCACAGGAGCAGTCCCGAGCAGGTCCCTGGGGCAAACCAAGGGCCAGAGCCATCGCAGGTTCCCACTCTGGGAAGGGGCTTGGAGGGAATCTCCCACCCTTCTGCGTTCTCTGGGCCTGAGCCCTGCTGAGGCTTGAGCTGCCATCTCTGCTGCTTGGCAGCGCAGGCACAGCCCGGAGCAGACAGGCACAGCACAGATGAGTTATCCTGAGAGGGCTCAGGGGACTCGGCTACTGAGCAGTAGCCGAGCTAAGCAGTGGGGTCCCTCTGTGGGAGACTCATCCTGAAATCTGGGAGTGAGTGCAAGGGTTGCCCATGATGGGGAAAAAGCAGAGTGGGACAGCAGGGCTCCAGGGTGTCCTGGGGGGCTCTGACTCCATCCCCTTGTGCTGTGGGAGCTGTCCCAGAGGATGCAGGGAGGGATAGTTGTGCCACTGCCAGCTGCACTTTGCCCATGGTCTATAGAGAGCATTTTCTCTGTGTGTGGGAGAAACAACTGAGGGCACCTGGGCTGGTCCAGTTTCCTCTCCAGGGATGTTGCCCAGGGTCTGCAAAGAAGGTGGAGAATGGACAGGAGCCATCCCAGAGCTCCCCAGGCCCCTCTGAACCTTTGGTCATGCCCATTGACATCTGGCTCCCACAGCCTTACCAAAACCCCCTTGCAGTGCCCAGTGCCCTAAGGCAGAGGGGGATCTCAGCACGCTGTGGAAATGGTTCTGCTCTGTGCTCCCCTCTAGACTGGGATCCTGACATGGATTTGGTGGAAGACCTGGTGAATGACGATTTGAAGTTCCTGGAGTTTGCTTGAGGCAACTTCCCAATGTCACTTTTTACTGACAGAATGATCTGTGTCAGTGTCTCAGTCATGTGCTACTTTGCATAAGGTCATGTCAGGGTTGAAGGATTACGGAAATCTTGGCCTTTGTCCTGGTTTGAAACACAGGTGTCCTCCAAGGAAGGTGGGAACCACACTCAGAGAATATGACACCCCCTTCCCTCTGAATTGTTATAACGTCGAAATAAAGGAGCTTTCAGACAAAGGTTTGGGAAAAGGAATACAGTTCTTTACTAGTATTTATAACAAGGCAAACGAGCAGCAACAACGGTAGCAAAACCAAGCAAACCAGAAAGGCAGAACAGGCTGCTCTGGACTGTCAGCCGCCCTCGTCCTTGCTGCCGTTACAGTCGCAGCCGGCAGGGGCGCTGTTGGCTCCGGCCGGGCAGGGCAGTGCAATGATTATCCCGCGGCTGCAGGGGGCGCTGTGGCGCGAGGCCCGTCGCGTCTCTCGCTCCCGCGGTAATGGCGGGCGGGCTGGATGGCGGGACGGGGCGCAGCAGGGAGCTCCGAGCAGCAGGCTGGAGCGGCAGGGCTGGCTCACCTTGGCTAGCAAGCAAAAGATAGCAGGAACAACGCAGCTGTGGCAGGAGCCGCGGTGTGTCCCGGCAGGCACAGGGTGTTGGGCTACAATGAAGCAAAGAAACCGGAGCAGTAGCAGACAAAGTGCGATGAGCGAGCAGGGAATCGCTCCCCTGGGACGCTCACCGGTGGTCGCTGCTCCCTGGGTCCGCACCGTGCAGAGGGGGCAGCGCCCCGGTGGGACGCAGGGTGTTCCGGGTCCCGGCGCCGCATGCACTGACTCTCGGCTGCGAAGCAGCAGAGAAGCAGGGAAACCAAACCAGTGAGCTCTAGTCATGGTGCCACAGGGAAAAGGGGAATAAAACGGGCAAAAACCAAGCAGCAATTATATCTCTCGTCAGAGGGATCGCAGCGCGTGGCTCCCGGGGCCAAATCCTCTACCAGAAGAGAAAACAAATGCACCTTGCCCCATGTAATTCTCGCAGAAAATACCAGGCTGGCTCCCACTTTTCTCGACATTGCCTGGGGAAAAAGGGAGAAAGAGATAGTAGCAACCATCCCAGACACCAAACAAAGGGAAAAAGAAAAGAAAGATGGGATGGGGATGGGGATGGGGATGGGGATGGGGATGGGGATGGGGATGGGACAGAAAAACGATTCCCAAGACTATTGTGAATTTTCTATTCACAAGCCCCGAGTGATCCCACAGGTTCCCTGTCACTGGGAGGAAGAGAGGCATTTAGCTGTCAATGGTCTTCCCGTGTCAAATGCCAGTTGGTCCTTCTGTGTGCTCTGTGCAGCCACAGAGAAGAGCAGAGAGGGAAGGTTCTGGGCCCAGGGATGTGCCCCGGGGCTCTGTGCCTTGCGCGGCTCCTTTGATGGCCCCAGGGAGCCTGAGGTGTTCCTGCTGCTGCTGCCAAGCCCGGGCTCTGGCTGGGGCTGAGTTTAGAGCTGCTGGCAGCTCCCAGGAGTCCTTTGTGCCCTGCCTGCTCTGCAAGGGGCTCCTTCCATCCCAGTGTGGGGCCACTGCAGGCACATGGTGCTTCTGCCTGTGCTCCTGAGTGGAAGGCAGAGGTGAGGGAGTGCCAAGGAGGGATCCCATTGCTGAATTGAACTAACTGACACTTGGGCATAAAGGAGACTCTTGAGCAGTGTCATGGGAGCTGTTCTGTCCTGCCTGTCTTTGCAGATGAGCCTGTTGGTGAAGGTGATCCAGCTGCCCAAGCCACATCCAGGACTGAGCCTCTGGGAGATGGTGAGGGTACGTCAAGGCCTTTCCCCCCCGGGAGAGCTGCCAGCTCAGAGCCCAAAGTTGGCCAGTGGGGCATCGCTGCAGGTGCCAGGACAGAGCCCTGCACTTGTGTGCCCTTGCCCTGTGGGATCCCCTCACTGCTCCTGCGGCTCAGTACTGCCCATGCACATCAGCAGAGCTGACAGAAGCTTCTCTGCCTGTTGAGTTACAGGTGTGTCTGCAGGGAGGACTTTTCCAGCTCCTGGGCTGGATGCTGCGCGCAAGCCTGGCTCCCGTCGCAGGGGTGAGTAGTGTGTCCCTGCTGAGCCCACAGGCTGAGTACTGCTTTGGTGTGATCCACTATTGTGAAATGGAACTGCTTTGCTTTATGGTCCTCACATAGGAAAGAACAGAGACACGGCAGACAAGAAACCCAAGGAGCACATCAAAATAATGAGGCAAATAGTGAAGGAAATGCTGCAGGGAGGACAAGGTGGATCTAGGGCCCTCAGCCTTCTCCCAAGAATCAGCAGACAGGGCCTTTTCCTGCACATCTGGACACTCTGTGCCCAGCATTGTGGAAAGGGATCCATAGCAGCCTTGCTGCCCCACTGGTGTTTCCCAGCCTGTCGTGGCTGCAGCTTCTCCCCAGTCTCTGCAGGAAGGCATTTGGCATCAGCTGTCAGGGTGTCCAAAACGCCCCACAGGCCCTGCAGACCCTGAGATCCCTTGCAATTTCCCAGTGTTCCAGATTAGGTGTGGCATCTGTTCAGACATGGGAGGGCCCTGGCCCAGCCCGAAAAAAATGGCAATTTTCCTGATTTTACCAAAAATACTGCTACCTAGAGATGCCATGACCCCAGTAGGAAAAGGTTCCATCTGATCCAGCTATCCCTCTTCTTTTCTCCAGAGGTGGATGGAGAGGCTGTGCTGAAGGCGGCGTTTCCTGGAGCAAGCAGTGGCTCATTGGCAACCTCCGCTGAAGGAAGGGAGGCGATGCCAGGCACAGTCACAGGAGGTAATTGCTGTGCCACTGGGCCTGAGCCCTGCTGAGGCTTGAGCTGCCATCTCTGCTGCTTGGCAGTGCAGGCACAGCCCGGAGCAGACAGGCACAGCACAGACGAATTATCTCGAGAGGGCTCAGGGGACTCGGCTACTGAGCAGTCCTGCTGGGGTCCCTCTGTGGGAGACTCATCCTGAAACCTGGGAGTGACTGCAAGGGGTGCCCATGGTGGGGAAAAGGCAGAGGGGGAGAGCAGGGCTGCAGGGTGTCCTGAGAGGCCCTAACGCTATCCCCTTGGCCTCTGGGAGCTGTCCCAGCAGGGCAGGGAGGGTCGGGGCTGGCAGCAGCCGCTGCAGGGATGGCTTTGGCTCGTGTCCCTCGAAGGAGCGACTGCCCAAGCAGCTGCGCTCCCCGCAGGCTCTCCTCCCGCCCTTGTGGGCTTTGCTGGGTGCCACAGCCTGTGCCAAGGGGCGGCAAGGTGCCTGCAGGGCGCAGCACTGGGGGAAACAGAGAGCGTCCTGGCCGTAGCCAAGGCGCTGCCAGCTCAGCAGCAGTGCGCAGCTCGGGCTCACGATCCCCATTGCTCCCGCAGTTGCAGCTGGCAACAAAACAAATGTTCTCAATGCACAGAAGGGCATTGGACGAGGCTTCTGTCAGGGAACACGTTGGCAAGCAATAACAGCAAGCCTGCATGCTTTGGAGCTTCTCTTCATGTTGTACTCTGCCGCACGCTGGCATTTCTTGAAGAGAAGACTGTGAGTGTTTTGTTAATCTCTCCTTCAGTTTCATTTAAAGGCTACTTATTGGCAGGAAACATTCCCAGTGAGGCTGCTCTGGAGCTGTGGCAAGTCCGTGGTTCTCCAAATAACTCTGCTGAGGGTTCTAATGCTGTGCAGTGCTTTAGTTGGCCTATTAAATTTTCGGCCTTGCCCACGGGATCTCTCCCCTGCTGGAGCCAGTGCTCACTCCTACTGAGGCTGCCTGGCCAAGAGCAGTCCCTGGAGTGCTGGGTAGAGGCAAAGCATGGTGGAGAGGAGAAAGAGTAGAGGATGAGATTACCCTTCAAAGGCAGACGTGCTCTGTGACCCACTCCTGGCCAGGGACCCTTCCCGGAGCCATCTCCTGCTCGCTGGGGCCTTGAGGGGCAGCTGTCCATCTGGGCCAAGGTGTGCCAGCAGCTCCAGACATGCTGGAGAGCCTTGCCAGCTCTGGGCCCTGCTGTACAGGAGGCTCCCTGTGTCCCAGGTACAGCTGGGGGCGTCAGCCACATCCTCCCTCTACAGGCATCTCCTTGAAGAAAAGCTGAAAGCTGGTGGCTGGTCCAGAGATGTCTACAGCAAGAAGAACTGCAGCACCAGCTATGAGGAGCTCTGAGTCTGACCAGCATTCATTTGCACCTGTGAGCTCTGTGATGCTTTAAGGCTACAAGCCCAGCCCTCCATCCAGAGCTGAAGATGAAACCCTCAGGAAAGGATTTGGAAGCATTGAACCAAACTTTGACTGAGGGCTTTCAGAATCAGCTCTTAAGTTCTAATAAAGCGATGTAGCTTTCACACCAGTGTCCAGGTAGTACTGCCACCAAAGCCCACACAGCACCAGCACTGCCTGAGCTCCATGTCTGGGAGCAGCCGTGGATGCCCATGGTGTGGGTGGGCAGGAGCCAGGCACGGGGCTGCTGGGACCAGCAGTGGGGCCCCGAGGGGCTGGGGGAGCCCATGCTGAGGGTGCCTGGGCTCAGGCACATGTCTTTCGGTGGGATCATGTGGGCCTGGACCTCCTCCAATGACATGCCCAGGAAATGAAGGAAGCCACCAAGAACATCTTCAAGGACAGAACCTGACAAGCAATGTCAGGAGGCAAAACAAAGGACCTCCCTAATTAACACACCCTTGGATAGGACCTAATTGAGGGGCCATGGGGCTGATGAGCAGTGCCAGGAGGCACAACAATCCAGCTGCAACCCCATGCTTGATTTCCAGATCAAAACACTCCACATCGCTGGACTGGGCTTCCCAGTAAAGCAAGTGGGGACTTTGGAGTCCCCCATATGGTGCATGGGGGGCTGGGGACCCTTATCAGACACATGGGGTTATTTTGGGTTCCCTCTGAGGTATGGAGGGCACTGAGGTCCCCCATAGGTCATGCAAGGGATTTGGAATCCTGTGTGAGACATGCAGGAGGTTTGGGATCTCCCTGAAGCGTGCAGGGGACTGGGAACCCCTGGAAGGCATGCGGGGGGCAGAGATCCCTCTGAGGCATGTGTGGGGGGCTGGATTTGCCACTGAAGCATACAAGGTGCTTGAGGCTCTTCCTCAAGGCATGCAGGGGGCTGAGGTCTCTCCTGAGGCACATGAGGGGGTTTTGGGCTCTTGTCTCAGGTGTGCAGGGCCTGGCAGCCCCCATAAGTCATGAGAGTAGTTTGGAGTCATTTGTGAGGCGTACAGGGGCTTTGGGATCTCTCCCGAGGTGTGCAGGGTGCTGGGGTCTCTCGTGATGGGGCTTTGGGGGTCTCCTCTCACATGTGGAGGGGGCTGTGCACTCCCGTAAGCGTGCGGGTGCTTTGGCTCCCTCCTGATGCGCGCAGCGGGCCTGCAGTCTGTTCTGAGGCACGCAGGGCCCCGGGGTCCCTCAGGGGCCTGTCCGGCCCGGGGCTGCCGCGGCCCAGGGGCACCCGCCGAGCGGTGAAGCCCGGCGGCGAAGGGCCGAGGCGGCGGCGCCCGGCCAGGCTCCTGCTGCAGGGGCACAGCACAGCCGGTGCCGAGCGCCGGGCAAGCGCCACCCCGAGCTCAGGGGCTGTTATAAATATATTCTAATATAGTTGGCTTTTCGCAGATATCCAGTGTGTATATGATTTTATTCTTTTTACAGAAGTAGTCTTGTCATAAAGATAGAGGTATATAACCAATGTTTTAATTTCTGTTATGAACTAGATTTCGATATTATAGTAAAAACTAATAAAAGTTTAAAAGGACTTTCCTTTACTAACCACACCACCTGCTTGTCTGGATAACACCCAAAATGAAGACCTGCCACTGATCCCTGACTATCAGCCTGTAACCAGATGCAAGAACTACAGACCCAAGCCCAAGCTGGGAGGCGATAACCCAGACTGGAAGAAACCACAGCCGAAAAACTGCATGCTCTACAAAGGCGGAACCAAGGAGGAGCCATGCAAAATAGTTTTGACAAAAGTTTGAATATGCATGAAGCTGACGCAATACAAAGAGTATTTAAGGCGACTCTCTCAATGGCAAGTGTGCTTTTTGGCTCCGGGCCAAGCACCCAGCGCTGTTTCTTTGCTTTATTGTTTGGTGTCCCCTATTGTCTTTTATTAAACCCTTTAAACTTCAACAGGAGAGTGAAGCGTGTTTTTCACAATTGGGGCTCGCCCGGGATGAGACCTCACCTCTGACGCTTGCGAAGAGCCAGAGCGGGGGAAGGCGCCTCCCTCCGCGTTTGGCGGACCGCTCCCCTCTTCTACAGTCAATCGGCGGTCGCAGGTCGCCATCTCGTGGACAAGAAGGGGCCCATAAAGCAAAGACAAAGACTCCCTAACGAGACCGCGGTGGTAAAAAGCCCACAATTCTAAGTGCACGAAGACCCGGACAAGAAAAAGGATTGTAAGTATTGTCGGGGGGGCAGGTTACGGGGGATTGATTGGTGTGTGTGTGAGATGCGAGCTGGCTACCAGACTTGCGAAGCGAATGTGGGGTCTCTGATACTGCAGTTCCATTGTTTTCACGAGAAACATGGCCAGGAAAGAGACGAAGCGCAAGGAAAAAGGAGTGAACGATTCCCCGGGGAAAACTGGGACTGGGTTCCAGGGAGGGGTTAAGACCCCGGGGAAAAGGGAGCAAAAAGTTTTCTAGCACAATCCACTAGGAAACGGGACTGAGGAACGGGAATAAAAAGTCCCCAATTTCAAAAAAGGTGCCAGATTGAGGGGGGGGTAAAGTAAAAGAGAGATAATCCTGTAAGACGGGATGTGTAGAATTAAAAAAGATAGGAATAATCCTATAAGACGGGAAGTGTAGAATTGAAGGTTAAAGGAAATATCCTAAAATTACCACTCCCAAGAGCATCTGGGGTTGGCCAACAATATTTTGAAATTTTCATTATCCGTAAAAGTTAAATACCCATGGGTAAAATATTGTTTGTGTTGTTGTGAGTGAGAATGAGTGAGACAGAAAAATAAAAATAATAAATGAGTGAATGTGAATGAGTGAAAAGTGTATGTTATTATTAAGAAAAGAGAAGTTTTCTGTACTGTGAGGGGTGGGTGGTGTAAAAGCTAGGAACAAAAATATATATAAAAGAAAAAAAAGAAGAAAGGCTTGAAAAGATGGGGCAGGAAATAAGCAAGACAAGAAAGAAAAAAAGTAAAAGGGTCCTGACAGAAATGCCCCAAGATAGCCCCTTGGGAATAAAATTAGCAAACTAGGACAAAAACCCACACACAAAAGACAAATATAAAGTAATAATGATTCAATATTGTATGATAGAATGTACAAAAAGAAAAATAAGATCAGATCACATTTATTGGCCCCAATATGGATCATCTGAGGCTTGGATTTGTGAAGCCTTAAATATATTTGTAAATTCTAAAAACCCAGTTAATTCAGAGGAGCGGGAATATGCTTCTTGCTGGGTTGAAGAACAAGAACCTCTAAAATTATCAGTTCTTAAAGTCTCAGAGGTTCCGGAGACAGATAAAAAGAAAAAAAGAGAAAAAGGCTGGGATCCGTTAGAGGTATTCCCGCTGCCTTACCATGTGCCTCCGCCGGCTCCAGCTCCGTTTCCCCCTGCAGCTATAGTCCCATTGGCACCAGCAGTACCAGTACATGTTGAACCCTCTATTCCAAGAAACCCGGATTCTGGCCACGCTGCTAGGGACCATGCGGGCTATTTCCCCTCACTGCTTCCTTCTTCCAGTTTACCTAGCACAGAGGGTTTCAACTATATGGCACAAACTTCCGGTTTACCTAGCACAGTGGGTTCCAACTCTGTGATACAAACTTCCGGTTTACCTAACCCGGAGGGTTTCAGTTCTATGACACACACTTCTGGTTTACCTAACCCGGAGGGTTTCAATTCTATGACACACACTTCCGGTTTACCTAGTACAGAAGGTTTCAACTCTATGATACAAACTTCCGGTCCTCCAACATCGGAAGTTCTGGAAGTAACACAAAAAACTGCTGCTACCCCAAAACAATTGAAAGAGGGGTATCAAAGGCTCTATCTTTTGGGGGACAAATACCATGTAGAACCTTGGATAACCTTGAAGGTAGGTCCCCAGAGGGCGGCATTAAAATTTATAGTTGATACAGGGGCAGAAAGAACCTGTGTGGTGAGTGTTCCAAAGGGGTGTAGTATTAGTAACAATACCGTAAAAGTTACAGGTACTAAGGGAGAGGAGTTTAAAGTTCCTGTTATTAAAAATGTAGTAATTGAAGGGGAAATTAGAATAGGGATGGGAGATGTTTTATTAGTCCCTGAAGCAGGTCGCAATTTTCTGGGGAGAGATTTACAAATACAGCTAGGGATAGGGATTATACCAGAGGAAGGAAAAATGACAGTAAAAGTGTTAAAACTTGAAGAAGAAGATGAAAGAAGGATTAACACAGAAGTCTGGGCTGGGGAAGGAAATAGAGGGAAGTTGGATATAGACCCCATAAAAGTAACCACTGAGAGAGAAGAATGCCCCATTCGCATTAGGCAATACCCTATATCCTTAGAAGGAAGGGAAAGCCTAAAGCCAGTAATAGAAGATTTGATAGAAGATGGAACATTAGAACCCTGTATGTCCCCTCACAATACCCCTATTCTTATGTCGGGGGTTGAGAATTTCTTCCCATTCCTGTTACTAAGCAACAAATAGTTAGATGTTTAGAGCCATCAAGTCTGTTGTAAAAGACAAAAGCTGGGCTTTTGGGCAGGGCACGGTAAGGGAAGAGCCGGCCCTGGGAATGCTCTCTCGTGGTTCGGACGCTGAGAGGAGAGGGTGCTCTCTCTTTGCTTTCCAGCTGCTACCAGTGGAAAATCCAACTGTGCCCTGTTTTTCTTTTCTCCTGGCTGGGTGAGCTTTGATTCAACTTTTTCTTCCCACTGGGAAGGGCGCGTTTTCCCCGGGCTGCGTTTTCCCGCAGCTGCTGCCGGGAGAGTCCGGCTGCCTCTACTGCCTGCCCCCGCCCTCTGCCGCACGAGACCGCGGCGTCTGCTGTGACTGCAGAAATCCTTGCTACCTCGCTGCTAGCCGGGAGGGAGCCAGTGCCTGATCCTGCCTCCCTGCTTTCTGCCGCTCCAAGCTGCCTGGCTGCCTGCTTTCTCAGCCTGTCTGCCATCGTCCAGCTGCCTGAGGCTGACCTGACCCTGCGCCACAGCGCCACCTGCAGCCGCTCGGGAGTCATCGCACCTGCCCTGCCCGGCCGGGAGCTCAACAGCGCCCCTGCTGCTTGCAACCGTGATTACACCACATGGGAAAAGGCTCAGCAGCTCACGAGTTATCTGCTATTGGTTTTCTGATTCTAGTTGTGGTTGCTATTATTGTTATTGCTTGTTTATAGATATTAGTAAAGAACTGATATTCCTTTTTTCCCATACCTTTGCGTGAAAGCCCTTGATTTACAAAATTAAATAATTCGGAGGGAGGGAAAGAAAAATCACATTCTCTGTTCTAGGGGAGGGTTCAACCTCTCTTGGCAGACACCTGTCTTTCAAACCAAGACATCCCAGTAAAAAGGCCTGATGAAACTTACAGATTAGTGCAAGATTTAAGAGAAGTTAGCCAAAGAACTAAGACTCCTTACCCCAATCCCTATACCCTTCTAAGTAAAGCTCCACCTCAACATCAGTGGTTTAGTGAGGTGGATTTCAAAGATGCATTGTGGGCTTGCCTTTTAGCAGAATGCAGTTGGGATATTTTTGCTTTCGAACGGGAAGGTCCTTTTCAGGTGCCACTGACAAATGAAGCAGCCATCCAGACCAGAGAAAGAGAATGGATCCACTCCAGCAGAGTCAAAGGGCCTGTGGAAGAACCTGAGGATTGGACTCTAACTTCTAAACCAGGCGATACCAGGTTGACTTTTAAAAGAGGACTTAGTGGTAATGAACTGGAAAGATCCCAAGAATCACAAATAATTGAAAAATAAGATTAAGCTTATATTGGTGTTTTCAAGTGCCATCTGGAAAACAAAAACCTCCAATACCCGCCTTGGAGAGCAATACTTCCACCTCAAACTGGAGGATCAAGATTATTTCAGACAAAGGGTCCTTATGTTTTAGCCTTAGCCTGTGATTTATATTAAAATAATAGACTTTATCCTAATCTCAAGGAGATATTACAATCTCCTTCAGTGCCATACTACATGCCTTGTCTAGTTCATCCTAATACTAGACATAATAGCTGGGTTAAATGTAAAAGCATACATTGTGAGAAAAACTGGTATTGTAATTCACAAAAACAGTGAGTCGAGAGTGAAATTCACTCCCTATCCAGACAGAACTAGGGTTAGCTCAAATAATAACTTTGCTCTGTGGGAGGGAATTACAAGTACCTGTTGAATGGGAAGTACCTGAGGAACAATGGGAAACCACAGTTAAAAAGTGTCAAAGGCTATTTGCTTGGAATTTAATAAAGAGGAAGTGACACGGAAATAGAGGGCAAGACCGGATTGACCACTGTACTCGCCACTGAGAAGATTATATACCCCTGCTATGGGCAGCAACCCCATAGGCATGGGAGGTGGGGGTATAAGCCATACCGGACCTCTATTATTCCTCCTTGTGTCACTCATTCTTTGCCTTTTCCCTTATGGGATACAAGCAAAATCATGTCACAAATGCTACCGGACACTTTACCGGGAAAGGATCCAAGGTTCCTTTCTTATTACCCATACTCATGTTAGCAACCAATGCTATGATCCATCCAAATTAGGTACTTGCACACATAAAGGGAAAAGATATTGGATTGTGGAAAATTTAGGAACAAGTGGTAGTAGGTTAGCAGAAAAATGTCCAAAAGGGGAAGAATGGGTTTGCTTCACTTTCGCCCTTAGTAACCGGGTCCAGGACTTGGTAGAGGAACAAATAGTAAACAAAAAAGGGAAACCAACCCAGCAATCCCAACCTGTATCAACCCAACGCCAGGATTTGTAAACAAAACTCAGACAACAATTAGAAAAAGAAATGGAAATCTCAGGAGTAAGGAAAAACCTGTTTGTGGAATTAGGAGAAAGAATAAGTAAGGAGTTAAACATTACCAACTGTTGGGTATGTGGTGGGGCTTTAATGACAGAAGAATGGCCCTGGAAGGGCAGTAGCCTAGGCCCTATAGAACTTCTTAAATGGAACCGAACAAATATGAAAGGAGACAACCGGCCAGAAGGGTGGATTTTAAGTTCAACAGTAATAGGGGAAGAGTGCCTATGGCGTACTGGGAAAAACTTCCTTAACGAGGTAGGAAACACTCCCTGTAAAAGATATAAAATTAGTAATGGAAGTTCTATAGGATGGGTCCCAAAAGAACCAATTCTGTATTGGACTCAGAAAGGAACCAAAGAAAAAAACTGCAAGTTTAATAATGAAATAAAGCTTTTTCAATGTAATGTCACAGGTAAAAATCCCTATTTTGGAATCCCAGAACTATCCAAATTTTGGGATAATATAAATCAACAGGCTAAGGATTACTGGAAAGCACCAGATGGTTTATTTTGGATATGTGGAAACAGAGCATACCCAAAACTCCGCCCCCCGGTGGAAAGGAAGTTGCACTCTGGGGATCATACAACCAGGATTTTTCCTTTTACCAGGACCAGATGGAGATCAATTAGGAGTACCACTTTATGAGGACCTAAAAAGAAACAAAAGAGAATTGATTGGGGGTTTTAAAAAATGGGGAGAGGAAGAATGGCCCCCTGAACGCATATTGGTAACATATGGGCCAGCTACCTGGGCACAAGATGGGAGTTGGGGCTGTCGAACCCCGATTTATATGTTAAATCGAATTATAAGACTTCAAGCTGTTGTAGAGATCATAACCAACAAAACTGCTCGGGCATTGGAATTAATATCGAGTCAACAAAGGCAGACAAGAGCCGCGGTGTATCAAAATAGGTTGGCTTTAGACTATTTACTAGCCAAAGAAGGGGGAGTTTGTGGAAAATTTAATACATCGGACTGTTGTTTGAAAATTGATGACAATGAAGATGCTGTCTTAGATATAGCCAAAGATATCAGAAAAATAGCCCATGTACCGATCCAAAGATGGGAATCAATGCTAAAAGCTGACTGGTGGGATAATGTATTGGGAATAGAATGGTGGAAAAAATTGGGCTTTTTCCTTTTATGTGCAACAGCTGGTTTGTTATTTCTTCCTTGCTTGATTCCCTGTTATATTCGACTAATCACCAGTGTAGTCCAAGGAATACAAGTGGTAACAATGCCTATAGACTCAGACTTGGCCACATCTGAAACAGCACAAAAAATAATGGTGTTAAAGAAACAAAGAAAAGACCCCTTTGAAGAAGCCAAAGTAATTTGTGAGAAAAACAAGCGAGAAATGGAAATTAGAAAGCAAGATTTATTGCTCAAGCCAAATAATTTATAAAAAATAAAAGGGGGGATTGTTATAAATATATCCTAATATAGTTGGCTTTTCGCAGATATCCATTGTGTGTATGATTTTTTTTTTTTAAGAAGTAGTCTTGTCATAAAGATAGAGGTATATAACCAATGTTTTAATTTCTGTTATGAACTAGATTTCGATATTATAGTAAAAACTAATAAAAGTTTAAAAGGACTTTCCTTTACTAACCACACCACCTGCTTGACTGGATAACACCCAAAAAGAAGACCTGCCACTGATCCCTGACTATCAGCCTGTAACCAGATGCAAGAACTACAGACCCAAGCCCAAGCTGGGAGGCGATAACCCAGACTGGAAGAAACCACAGCCGAAAAACTGCATGCTCTACAAAGGCGGAACCAAGGAGGAGCCATGCAAAATAGTTCTTGGAACATGCAAAATAGTTTTGACAAAAGTTTGAATATGCATGAAGCTGACGCAATACAAAGAGTATTTAAGGCGACTCTCTCAATGGCAAGTGTGCTTTTTGGCTCCGGGCCAAGCACCCAGCGCTGTTTCTTTGCTTTATTGTTTGGTGTCCCCTATTGTCTTTTATTAAACCCTTTAAATTTCAACAGGAGAGTGAAGCGTGTTTTTCACAGGGGCCACGGCCCCCGCCGCTGCCCCCGAGCACAGCCGACAGCGGGGTGCACATCCCCGCGTCCAGAGGGGCAGAACCGGGCACCGCGCCGTGCCTGGCGTGGCGACAGAGCCGCTCCCGGAGGAGCCGTGGGGAGCCCCGGGGAGCCCCGGGCACAGCCCTGGCACCGCCCCCGGGCTCTCCTGGGCCTGTGGCCATCCCAGGCGGGAGGGTTTAATTGGCCTCTTAATTGCTGGGCCTTGCCCTGGGGAGCTCTCTCCTGCTGGAGCCAGTGCTGGCTCCCACTGAGGCTGCCTGGCCAAGAGCAGCTCCAGGAGCACTGGGCAGAGGCAAAGCAAGGTGGGGAAGGGAAAGAGTGGAGGACGAGATTGCCCTTGAACTGCAGACATGCTCTGGGGTCACTCCTGGCCAGGGACCCTGCCCAGAGCCATCCCCTGCTCGCTGGGGCCTTGAGGGGCAGCTGTCCACCTGGGCCAAGGTGTGCCAGCAGCTCCAGCCGTGCTGGGGAGCCTTGCCAGCTCTGGGCCCTGCTGTGCAGGAGGCTCCCTGTGTCCCAGGTGCAGTGGGGGCCTCAGCCACCTCCTCCCTCTGCAGCTGCACCTCGGGAAAGCAGTGGAGGATACCGGAAACACCATCTTCAAGGAAACCTCCTACCCCTGTGTAGATCCCACTGCATGCTTTTGTCCCCATGGTTGTCCCCAAGCTGACTTTACTCCCTTTCTTGATCCCTGTCAGACCTCTCCCAGCCCATCCCCACAGTCCAGAAAGCCACGGACCAGCCCACTACCCTCCAGCCCCAGCTGAGACCTACACAGCCCCTGCTCTGCCTCGAGCCTGCCCACACTGCCCTCCAAACAACGCTGAAGGTGGCCTCCCTCTGCCAGGGTAGGGGTTGGCCCCTTCTTAGGTTCCAATAAAGAGATGTAGCTTTCACACCAGTGTCCAGGTGGTACTGCCACCAAAGCCCACACAGCACCAGCACTGCCTGAGCTCCATGTCCGGGAGCAGCCGTGGATGCCCATGCTGTGGGCAGGCAGGAGCCAGGCATGGGGCTGCTGGGACCAGCAGCAGGGCCCCGAGGGGCTGGGGGAGCCCATGCTGGGGGTGCCTGGGCTAAGGGCATGACCTCGACAAATTGGAGGATTGGACAATCACCAACTGTATGAAATTCTACAAGCGCAATTGCCCGATTCTGCACCTGGGATGGAGCAACCCTGGATGTATGAACAAGCTGGGGAAAGAGGTGCTGTAGAGCAGCACTGTGCAAAGGGACCTGGGAATCCCCAAGGATGGAAAGTTGGATATGAGTCAGCACTGCCTTGGCAGCCGGGGGGAACATCTGTGTCTTGGGGAATACCAGGCCCAGCATGGCCTGTTGGGCCAGGGATGGCATTGTCCTGCTCTGATCTACACTGGGGCAGCCTCACCTTAAATATTGTTTGTAGTTTTGCTCACTACAGTATAAGAAAGTGTCCAAAGGAGGGCAGTGAGGATGATGAAGGGGCTGAGGGGAAGCTGTGTGAGGAGCAGTGGAGAGCACTTTGTCTCTTCTGCCAGGAGAAGGGGAGACTGAGGGGAGACCTCATTGGGGTCTACAGCTTCCTTTTGACAAGAAGAGGAGAGGCAGGAACTGCTCTCTTTCTGTGGTCAGCAGTGATAGGGAATGCCCTGAAGTTGTGTCAGGGGAGGCTTAGGTTGGATATTAGATAAAGATTCTTTATCCAGAGGGTGGTTGGGCACTGAAACAGGCACCCCAGGGCAGCAGCAAGGCTGAGAGAGCTCAAGATGTATTTGGACAATACTCTCAAGCACATGGCGTGACACTTGTGGATGGTCCTGTGCAGCCCAGGAGTTGGACTTGATGATCCTTGTGGGTCCCTTGCAACTCAGCATATTCTGTGATTCTGTGTATTACAAAAGAATATCTGGGCATGGAGCTCCTCAAAGGCGATATCCAGGAAAAGAGGGAAGCCATCGGGAGCATCTCCAGGGACACAGCCTGACAAGCAATGTCAGCAGGCAAAACAAAGGTCTTTGCTAAGCAATGGTCCTTTGATGAAGCTAAAGATTTACAATCAAGGCAGTTCATTAGTACAGATGGGGTTGCACTTTGGGGCTACAAGTAAGGCCATGAGGTCACAGCAGGGCTCTGAGGTCACAGCAGGGCCATGAGGTCACAGAGGTCACAGAGCCCTGTGGTTGCACAGAACCACAAGGACCGACCAGTCAGTCCTTGACCACAACTGTTGCAGCAGCAGCAGCGGCAGCAGCGGTGCTGACATTGATACAGCGGTGTCAGGACAGTGGTGGCAGCAAGAGCTGTGGGACTGGCTGAGGGCAAGGCACCATGGCCCTTGCTCTGCGCCTTTTCCTCCTGCTCCTCCTGGCAGTGGCCCTGCATGCCAGGGCTGCCCAGGCTGCTCCGGTGGGAGAGCAGGGAGCAAGTGAGCCAGTGGCCTGCCTCCCCCTTTCCTGGGACAGAGGCCTCTTCTCCCTGGAACGTGTTGGGAATGCTTTTCCCCAAGGGTTTACAGGGGGTTTCCTTTGTGAGAGTGAGAGAGCCCCGAGGGGGCCTGGGCTGCTCCAGTTTCCTCCCCAGGGATGTTGCACAGGGCCTGTGAAAAGGGTGGACAGTGGCCAGGAGCCATCCCAGAGCTCCCCAGGCCCTTCTGCAACTTTGGCCATGTCCATTGACATCTGGCTCCCACAGCCTTCCTGAAACCCCCTTGTAGTGCCCAGTGCCCTAAGAAAGAAGGGAATCCCAGCACGCCATGGAAACAGTTCGGATCTGTGCTCTTTTCTAGATTGGGATCATTTCATGGATTTTGTGGAAGACCTGGTGAATGACGACTTGAAGTTCTTGGAGTTTGCTGGAGGCAAGTTCTTAACCTCCCTTTCCTGACAGAATAATCAGTGTCAATGTATCAAGAGATCACTCATGTGCCCTTTCCCTTGAGATCAACACAGCGTTGAAGGCTTCTGGAAATCTTGCTCTGCTCCCTTCTTGAGCCCGAAGTGATTTCACAGGATCGCTATCAGTGCGAGGAAGGAGCATTTAGCTGTCAATCTTCTCCCGTGTCAAATGCCAGTTGCTCCTTCCGTGTGCTCTGTGCAGCAACGGAGAAGAGCAGAGAGGGAAGGTTCTGGGCCCAGGGATGTGCCCCGGGGCTCTGTGCCTTGCAAGGCTCCTTTGATGGCCCCAGGGAGCCTGAGGTGTTCCTGCTGCTGCTGCCAAGCCCTGGCTCTGGCTGGGGCTGAGTTCAGAGCTGCTGGCAGCTCCCAGGAGTCCTTTGTGCCCTGCCTGCCCTGCAGAGGGCTCCTTCCATCCCAGTGTGGGGCCACTGCAGGCACATGGTGCCTCTGCCTGTGCTCCTGAGTGGAAGGCAGAGGTGAGGGAGTGCCAAGGAGGGATCCCATTGCTGAATTGAACTAACTGACACTCGGGCATAAAGGAGACTCTTGAGCAGTGTCATGGGAGCTGTTCTGTCATGCCTTTCTTTGCAGATGAGCCTGTTGGTGAAGGTGATCCAGCTGCCCAAGCCACATCCAGGACTGAGCCTCTGGGAGATGGTGAGGGTACGTCAAGGCCTTTCCCCCAGGAGAGCTGCCAGCTCAGAGCCCAAAGTTGGCCAGTGGGGCATCGCTGCAGGTGCCAGGACAGAGCCCTGCACGTGTGTGCCCTTGCCCTGTGGGATCCCCTCACCACTCCAGCGGCTCAGTGCTGCCCATGCACATCAGCAGAGCTGACAGAAGCTTCTCTGCCTGTTGAGTTACAGGTGTGTCTGCAGGGAGGACTTTTCCAGCTCCTGGGCTGGATGCTGTGCGCAAGCCTGGCTCCCGTCGCAGGGGTGAGTAGTGTGTCCCTGCTGAGCCCACAGGCTGAGCACTGCTTTGGTGTGATCCACTATTGTGAAATGGAACTGCTTTGCCCTAAGGTCCTCCAAGAGGAAAGACCCAAGTTAAGGGAGAAAAGAAACCTCTGAAGCCCTCTGAATGTATGGACCAGATGATGACTGATCGGGAGAGACGTCCTGGTGGGTGCATTTTCCTCAGCCTTGTCCTGACACTCAGCAGCCAGGGCCTTTTGCTGCACACCTGGACACTCTGTGTCCGGCAGGGTGGGAAGGGATTCATTGCAGCCTTGCTTTTCCACTGCTGGTTTTATGCTCTGCAGGGCTGTTTCCCAGCCTGGCCTGGCTGCAGCTTCTCCCCAGCCTCTGCAGGAAGGCATTTGGCATCAGCAGACAGCGTGTCCAAACTGCACCAAGGACCATGCAGAGCCTGAGATTCCCACCAATTTTTCAGTCTCAGGGTATATCAGGAGTGGAGGCTTTATGAAGAGGGTGTGATCTGGCTCAGCCCCAAAAATCTAGCCATTTTTCTGATCTTGTCCTCTGACTTTGACAATATTGCTTCCTAAAGATGTGTCCACCCTAAATGGGGAACAGTTCCATCTGATCCAGCTGTAACTCTTCCTTTCTCCAGAGGTGGATGGAGAGGCTGTGCTGAAGGTGGTGTTTCCCGGAGGAAGCAGTGGCTCATTGGCAACCTCTGCTGAAGGAAGGGAAGCAATGCCAGGCACAGTCACAGGAGGTAATTGCTGTGCCTCTGGGCCTGAGCCCTGCTGAGGCTTGAGCTGCCATCTCTGCTGCTGGGCAGTGCAGGCACAGCCCGGAGCAGACAGGCACAGCACAGATGAATTATCCCAAGAGGGTTAAGGGGACTCGGCTACTGAGCAGTCCTGCTGGGGTCCCTCTGTGGGAAACTCATCCTTAAACCTGGGAGTGAGTGCAAGGGGTGCCCATGGTGGGGAAACAGCAGAGTGGGATAGCATGGTACCGGAGTGTCCTGAGAGGCCCTGACTCCAGCC
>NW_028147350.1:0-24357 GCF_008360975.1 Lichenostomus cassidix | reverse complement strand
CGTGTTTCCCGAGCTCCGCTCACCCCAGCGCTTGTCCCGCTTGTTGTGGCCGCAGTCTTGTTATGAATGGAGACAGAAGGTTGATAGATTTTTGCAGGTTGCCTAGGTCTGTCACAACTGTCAGTTAACCTATTTGGAGTGACTAGCACCCCCTAAACCCAGTCTCGTTTGCAAGTTCTTTTAATGATGGCCGATTAGGTCTAATATAAACTGGATTGCTCTTTATTAGATGTGAGAAAGGTCCTCTCACTATCTGAATTTTGAAAGAATTTATCCGCTAATTTACCTAGTAAAAACAATGCTAAGAGGCTCAGAACGGCCGTCTACCTTTACAAAAAGCAAAGCCAAGAACAACACAGATAACCTGCAGCCACACAGTTTCGAGGGCTGTGTCGCTACAATTTATTCCCACAAACCCCGCCCTATCACCTCCCTTAAGCCCTTCCCCAAGGTTCGAGGTGATTGGCTGGAGATTGTCAGTCCCTTCAATTGGCTTGTCGCTTGCTTCCAGTTGTCTGGGATCTTGCCATAGGCTTGTTCTTCACCCCATATCTCCTTGCATTTATCCCTTTATGCAAAAATCCCACTCAGACTCCTCCTTCGATTACATCCCCAGTATTCTAGAACATTCTAAACCTCTCTGTCATTGAAATATATTATGTACGCAAGTTATAACTGTCATTAACTTACAACAAAGGTATTAATTTGACAGAATATCAGCTGCCCAAAATACAGCCATTTGCAACAAACTCATTATCCTTCAACAAATGAACAGTAGCAACAACAACCATTAGAACCACACTTTGATCATAACCCCTCCCTCCAATTAATTATCATCTGTGAAAACCAACTCCAACAACCTGTTTTTAACATTAGACACAAGAGATCACGGAACAAGGAGCCAAACAATGTATATAGTACACAATATAGGAAAACTAATTTCAGCTAAACAATTATATATTGCCCAAAATAGGAAAACTACAGATAGCTAAGCAAATTATATATTGCCCAAAATGGGAAAACTACTAATAGCTAAGAATGCAGCGCGCAAAAGGTACCTATTATTGTTGTCGTTATTGCTAGCAAAGAAGAATACAATTTAGGAAACCAATGATCTTACCAAAATCCAGTTTTGGTTCTGGGATACATCAGAATCCTCCCCCAATCCTGCAAGAAGTGGTCACAGAGTTGCATCCAGACTCTGGGGAGAGGCTTTTCTCATGCTCCAGTGTCCATGTAGAAAAGCTTCTATCTTTGTGGAAGTCCGTGAGATTATTATAGGATAAAAGTGTGCCTTGCTTGGTCAGCACGTATAGTTCTCTTTTCACATCCTCTTTTCAATGCAAGATATGAATTAAGTTTAGAGGTCTTAGACTTTTGGGTGCTAAGTGATAACCCCTGCCAGGCTGTTTACCCCACTGGAATTATCTATCTTTTGCCATCGAGCAGAAGGAGAGAGGGGAGAGGGGGGAACATCCTGCCACAGATCTCAGCCACTCCTTCCCGCTATAAAGAGTGTGGCAGAGGAGATTGTGTGAATCCTGATGGGCTCACTGGCAGCACTGCCCCGGAGACATCCCGTCCAGTCCCAGATGACCCCCTGCTCCTGGGAGGACTCCAATTCCAAAGGTGGTGCCGAAACCATGTGCAGAGTGGAAAGTCCCATCTTGTACCCAAGGAAGTCAGGCCAATTGCCTCGCTGTATGGAGACTCTGTCCCGAAGTGAATCTCCTATCAGTGATGAAAAACTAACCCTGTGCCCTGTGACTCTGCAGGACATTATTTTACAGAACAACAGCGGCCTCTGGATGCTGTTAAAAGACTGCCTTGGGTACCAGTGAAACAGTTGCCACCACAGCTGGCAGAGGATGCTGTGAAGAGATTTGAAACGGTCTCGTGTAAACACAAAACACTTTGCAGCAAAACCCATGAAATATATTTATGTTAAGATCAACTACAAATGCAGTGAAGAGGACAAGTTGAGATCCTGCAGCTGGACGTGGGGATGCACAATGCTGGGCCTTCCCTGGCTTGCACTGAATCAGACCAAGTTTTCATCCTCTTATATGCTCCAAATTCAGTTGGTTGAAATCCCTACAAAAGCCTTTCCATTTAGGATCAGGCTGTGCCCATGTTCACTGTGTCCCAGAGCACAGGCAAGGATTGTTCTCTCAGCTGTTGGTAAAAGAACAGCCTTGACTCTACTCCATGGCAATTCAAGCAATTCTTGGGCCTTGCCAACATTTCCTAGAAAGACTCAGAAGTACTGAATACAGCAAGTGATGGATTCTGCTGCTCTCCTCTCACTCTCTCCTCATGCTTCAAGCAGTGTTCCCCCAAATCCTGTCAATGCACCCACCAGGCTCCACGGAAAGGCAGCTCACAATGAGCAACATCACCTTGACTGCAAAGAGAAGCATGGTGCAATTGCAAACTTCTGCATTCCATGAAATGTTACAGTTTTCAAGAACAAGAAGAAAACTCTGCAGAAGAAGTAATTCCAGTATTCGTTCCTTCCAGGTTGAAGTAGAGATGTGAGAGGTCCACATGCCACCTTCACACAGAGCTCCCTTGCCAGGGGCTGCAGGCAGAATGCTCAGAGTACAGAAAGGTAAAAGCTCACAGCTTACTGTATAACCACCTAAACAGCATGGCCATGAAAGAAGTTTAGATTCCATTTCCAGGAATCCAAAAACGATTTTCCATTTTATTGATGCTTTCCTGTATTAAAACTAAGAACTTTATTAAGATGTTACAAAAAAGGACAGTAAAAAAGAGAACTGGAAGTCTTCACTTGGGGGTTTCACACAGTGTAAAGCTGCTGATTAAAAAAAAATTGTGAATTAATTTCCTGTTTATCTTTGCTTGCATGCACAACTTCTGTTTTATCTACTAAACCATGTTTTCCTCAACCCACAAGTTTTTCACTTCAGCTCTACTGATTTCCCCAACGATGTGTCTAGCAGGGGAGCGAGTGAGCAGCTGCTTGCTTGCTGGCGGGGATTAAACCTGGACAACATGTTTAGAGCAAACAAAACCAGCCAGCCTCTCACAGACAGCTGTTCTGCTCTCACCTCTCCCTGCAGCCCATGCAGTAGCCTGTAACAAAGCAGCACAGGATTCTGTGTATCACACATGTGGGATGCAGGTAACCTGGTTCCAAACACTTAAGGCAGATAGTCCAGGTAAAGGACAATAAATCACAATTTCCCTAAATGGTTTTCTTCCAAGACAACCCACACATCAGCTTTGGGACAAGGAAATAATTTGGCTCAGTACATTGGGAGGTGAGGCATAGATGCCTCACAGCTCATTCTTCACATACCTTATCTCCAGCACTGCATGGACCCTGGCTTTGCCTTCCTTTAGGCTGGAGGAAGATTGATCTGGTGCTGGGAATATGAACACTTTACAATCAACATTTGGTGACTGAAGTGACAATGGCCCCAGCTCTGTCAGGCAAAGGCTCCTGGCTGCCCTTGCCATTCTTAAAGCCTCAGTGTTTTGGCAGCTAAAAGAGCACAATCCTAGAATGTGTTGTGTTGGAAGGCAACATAAAGATCCTCTAGGGAGCTTGCTCAGGTCCAATGCCAACAATCACTGCACTTACAGGGGCGAAGGGGGAACTTTTCATGGCACAGTGGAACAAAGAGGTGACAGAGAAAGAGCCAGATGGGTATTTCTGCCAGACCTCCACCCATTGGGTATCTGCTGCTCTCAAAGAGAGTCAGAAGAGCCAGGGCAAGGAACTGGTTTTAGGCAGGGAAAAACTGAGCAAAACACCATCAGGCCAAAATCAGAACAATCCTGTAAAATAATGACTTGTCATTTTATAATAAGATGGCAGGGAGAAGCAAGGCTGGACTGCTGAACTTGCATACAAAGCTACACTCAGATAAAAGAGGGCTTCAGAGCAATATGAGTTTGGTTTTCTCACATTTTATTAATGCTTATTGAATGTTCACAGCAAGGGTGGCACAGTTGCTAGGAAGTCTAATAGTGACATGTAGCAAGAGATGAGCTGTGACTTCTTCGGCTATGTTATTCTGGCAGACAGTCAATAGTTCTCTCATTCCTGGATGACTTCCGAGACACGACCACAGCAGCAGTGGCAATACCACCAAGGACACTTCCGCCTCCCAGTCCTACTGAAGTACCAATAACTCCATTTCTGACCTATAAAAGGGAAAGTAAAACACAGACTGGAAACATGATAAGCACTTATATTTATTCCCTCCAGCGTGATAATATGGAAAAGCCAGGGTTAATCAGGATAATTAAATCAATGACAGGCATCTGCCCCGTAAACAGGAGGAATACCACCCAGTTTCTTCCCTTTCATAGGTGTCATTCAGTAAGAGGGCACTGTCAGGGTGCAGACAGAGCACAGTGACCCTCCAGGTGCAGGGGCTCTGGGGAGGCTGGAGGCAGTGCTGGTGTGCAGCCCACAGCTGGCACTTGGCTGTGCCCATGCACTCTGCAGGCTGTGTCCCAGCCCCGCGGCTCACAGCCAGCAGCCAGGAGCTGCTCTGGGAGGCACACAGGGCCTTAGCCCATGTCACTCACCTGGTGAGAGACTGGGTCTCTGTAGCGGACCTCTGTCGCAAAGTGCTCACAATTTCTTTTAAGAAAATTGTACGACCGCACTGTGTCAGTGTATTGCTCAGCATGCTTGATGATCTCCTCCACTGGGAGAGGCATGCGGGAGCGATCATACTTGTTGTTGACACGCCATTTATCATTTCCCACCACGTCCTTCAGGAGCTCTTTCTTCACCTTCCCTTTTTTGTTGGATTCAGAGTCGGTGCTGGATGACTGGGATGGAGCCTCTTTTCCTGGGGAAGGCAGGGAGGAGATAAGAAGGCAGACCATCTCTGGACCCTCCAGGATCTCAGATGGGTTTCCAACTGCTCCTCATCTACACACACTGGGTCCACCAGCAGCACATGGAGGGAGACAGGGCTTCTGGGGCACCCCAGAAACCTCTCTGCAGCTTGCCACGATGCACCAATCTTACCTCCTTTTGTCAAATGGATGACATATCCATCCCCCACGTAGACGGCCCAGTGTTTGTAAACTCCTCGGTCGATCTCGATCAGGTCCCCAGGCTCGGGGTGGCAATTGCGCTGTCCCATCTCAGGAGTGTGCAGTCAGACACGCACGTGTAGCCGGGCAGGCTGAGCGCAGGGCAGAGCGGAGCGGGGAGCCGTGGGCTGTGCACAGACACCTGCCGGGAGCGCAGGCACGGAGGGTGTCAGGCCGAGCCCCGAGGGCAGCGGCTGCAGGAGCGGCGGCCCCGCTCCGCCCGCCCCGGCTCGGGGCCGCTCCCGCTGTCCCGCCGGCCGGCGCAGGGCGAGCGACGGAACGGCCCCGCTGCCACCCAGCGCATCCGCCGAGGCCGAGGCCGGGCCGGGTGGGCGTCTAGCTGCTGCCGCCGTGCCCGGCTGCCCCCGGGGTGCCCGCCCCAGGCTCTGGAGCAGATCCGTGGCCACCTCCTGCAGCCTGAAAGTGGCCTGTAAGGCGCGAAACGACTCGCTCGACAAGGTTTTTAATAGACCTTACTTTTGTTCATGTATTCTGAGTCAGATGCACAGGAAACATTCTGACAAGATATTCTCAAGAGTCAAAACAACAAAAGACCTTAGTGGAAACTTTACAAAATCAGAGACATCTGACAAAATATTTAGGACAATATTCAATGAGCATAAAACAGTTCTCAAATCAATAACTTGGCACTTTCAGCTTAGCAAACTCTGTGCCCATTCAACATCAAGTTACTCAAGAATACCAAGACGAGGGAATTAGAAAAAGAAAATGACAGAAAGGTGTAGAGGAGTGGATACATAGGAATACCTGCTCCTGGGTTCCAGTGATGATAGAAACTGCAGGAAGTGGTAGGGTCTAGACAAGGTGATAGTCTCCTGTTTGGCCTTAAATACCCTTGGCCATTCTCAGCCCTTCCCCCAGACAGGACTTTTATCATTTTACCACTCAGGAGCTGAGTTTGGCAAGAGTGGAGCTCTGCCTCCAGTGTGCCCATGATTAGCAGACGCCGCTGGGTTGAGATAGATAGTGGCTATAGAGCTGTGGGTGTGGTACAGTTTGCTGCCTCGCCAGGGCAAGGCCTGCGCTGTCCCCCTGCCAATGCATCCCAAAATGTCTTGAGACATCAATCTTTTCCAGTCTTTCACATCCACCCACTGACCAGGACCATTGTAATGGTTCTTTTCCTCTTGTGGTCTAAGCTAGCTGACAGAGCAGAAAGAAAAGAAGAGAGAAGCATACAGGAACCCATATAAAGGGCAGTTACTATCTCAGTAATCAAAAGCATAAGTTTAGTTAATATCCTTCTACACAGGTCGATCACTCCCCAGCCCATGAATATCTAAAATGGCAGGTGAGGTGTGATGCAAGCCAGGATCCAGAGGAGCAAGTTCATAAGCCAGTATTTCAGCTGCAGTGCACAAATGGTGCAGCACATTGGTCCATGATTTCCTTTGTGTTTCCTGTGACAGCACTCTTTGTGGGGTCTACAGTTTTATGTATTCTTTGCTTATTTATTAATAACATCTCAAACATTTGGCAATTTTATAAAACTACTTTTGATACTAGCTGGGCTCCAAAATAGCCCAGGCAATTCAGTTTCTCTATTGCTTATTGATAATGCAATATATTGCACTCCTTGTACAAACTCTGTGGATCAATACTCAGGCTGCCTTGCCTTTTGGAGCCTGTGATCTTACACGTCCAGGTATCACCACAACCCAAACAAATGTACATGGCCCAGAGTACCACCCTTATCCTCCCACCAACCAGATTTCAGTGGGACACCCAGAACCCATACTCCAGGAAAGAGGAAGAGCTCAGTGAGCACCATGGGAAAATTACATTCTCTTTGCATTCTGTCTTACATTCTACTACCTAATAGGCTGGATTGCCTCAGAGGTGGAAGTCAAAAATATAACAAAACTCAAATCATTCCAACCTTCTCAGCATATAATTTTAGTCAGGGTCCTGGGTTTGGATCAAATACCTTTTTGACTTTACCAAACCCTTCAGTGGTTCTCAAACCCCAAATTTTTCTTCTGCTTCCCTTAAACACTTAGATCTTCTTTATCTACAGCTTCAACTTTACAGCTGCAACATTACAGCTGCTACTTCAGCTCCTCTGTCAGCCCTTTTTTCCCTCCTCCCAGGTGCACCAACACTTCCCCATCTCCTTCTTCTGCACAGTTATGCTTTACACATCACTAGCCATTACTACATGTGCTTCCCTCAGTATAATAATTTTATGCTTTGCTCTGAGGAGATAGGAAGAGGTACACAAATTTGATTCCATAAATATATGAAATCTGATGTGAGCTCCCAAAGCTAAATTGAGGGAGGAATCTTTTCCATCCACTGTGGCAACCAGAGAAAAAATATAAACATCTTAAAATATTGGTAGCAACAAACTTCTATAAGCATATATGAACATAAATATGTTAAAGCTTATCAAGATAAAAAAGTATGAACACTTGCTGCAATGAAGAACAGCAACTTCCCTGTCCTGTCACCACATAATCCTCTCATAGAACACTTCTAGGAGAAAACTCGGTCCCACTTGGACCTATTTCAAAAGGAGGAACCATCCACCTGGTTTTCTTTTCTGTTCTCTGCCATAGAAAGTTTCAGTGATCCTTTAATCAAACTAACAATAACACTCTGTGAAAAGAAACTTGGAAGACATAAAAAATGTGACAATCACTAATAAAACTTACTCGGTAAAACTTAGTTTATTTAATTATCTAGTACCGTAACAATACTACCAATACAATGAGGATTCTTTACACCATCTAGGCAAACTTGAGTTATAGTAGCAAGCCACCCTTCTGAGACCATTTAACTTTAGATAAAATGGTTTTTGTTGGATCTACATATTCTGTTCATCCTATTTTGCAAATTTGGATGGAAGTAAGCCAACTATTAGTCTAGTATTTGTTCTGTGTGTGTGATACCAGAGTGGCCCTTAGGGAAAAGGACTGCTCTTTTTGCTTTCTAGTTTACTTACCCCTCCAGCATTTGAAGCCATATTTACTGTTTACAGTCTGCAGGTACAAGGTCCTGCTAGGATGGTTGACTAATCTAGGAGGAAACAACCTTATGCATCTCAAAATGCCTGGAGACATCAATCTTGCCAGTCTCTCACAGAGCTGCATCCTGCTGGCAAATGCCCTCTCGCATCCCCTGAGCTGCCTCCACTCACGACAGCGCCAGTCCCACCACTGCCGTGCCTGGGCTCTCAGCCTGCTCCTTCCTGCTATAAAGAGTAAGGAGGAGGCACTTGTGCAGATCCTGCCAGGCTCTCTGCTGGCACTGATTCAAAGCCATCCTGACCCCTCTGGCCCCTGATCTGCCCCGCTAGGGACAGCTCTACTCCTAAGGGTGTTTTTGGCACCACACAATGAGTGGAAAATCTCATCTTGTACCCGAGGAAGTCCAGCCACAACCTTGTTGTGGGGAGGGACCCTGAACTAAGTAGTCCTCCTGTCCAGTGATGGATAGTAACAACAGTGATCCTGTGCCCTATCACTCTGCAGTACATTATCTTACAGAACAACAACCTCTGGATATTGATTAAGGATCCCTTGGGTATCAGTGAAACAGGCAGTACCACAAATGGCAAAGGAGGCTGCAGAGGGATTTGAAATTGTGTAAATGCAAAGGACTTTGCAACTAAAAGCATGGATTAGATTTATGTTAACCCACCTACAAACACATTAAAGAAGGTGGTGTGAGACCCTGCAGCTGGGCTTGAGGCTGCACAATGCTGGGGCTTCCCTGGCTTGCACTGAATCAGACCAGGTTTTCATCCTTGCTCCAGATTTAGTTGGCTGAAATCCCTACAAAAGACCTTCCATTTAGGGACAGACTGTGCCCATGCTGGCTGTGCCCCAGAGCACATGCAATGATTGCCCTCTTGGCTGTTTGGAAAAGAACAGCCTTGACTGTGCTCCATGGCAATTCAAGCAGGTCTTGGGCCTTGCCAACATTTCCTAGAAAGGCTCAGAAGTACTGAATAGAGCAAGTGATGGATTCTGCTGCTCTCCTCTCACTCTCTCCTCATGCTTCAAGCAGTGTTCCCCCAAATCCTGTCAATGCACCCACCAGGCTCCATGGAAAGGCAGCTCACAATGAGCAACATCACCTTGACTGCAAAGAGAAGCAAGGTACAGTTGCAAAATTCTGCATTGTGTGAAATGGTACAGCTTTCAAGAACAGCAAGAAAATTTCCCAGATGAAGTAGTTCAAAGTATGCTTCCCTTACAGGATGAGGTAGGGATGTGAGAGGTCTACATGCTCCCTTGCCACAGAGCTCCCGTGCCACAGGCTGCAGAGAGAATGCTCTGAGTACAGAAAGGTTAAAGCTCACAGGTTACTGTATAACCATTTATTTTGCTTAGTCATGACAGAAGTTCTGATCCCATTTCCAGGAATCAAAAAAGGACTTTCAGTTTTAGTTTGATTATGATATGTCTTCCTGTATTAAAGCTAACAACTTAAATTAGATGCAGTAAGAAAGGGCAGCACAAAATAGAGCCAGAAGTCTTGGCCTGATTTTTTTAAACAATGAAAATAGATATTGAGAAAAGAAGTGAATTAATTCCTTGTTTTCCTTTGCTTGCATGCACAGCTATTTATTTACCGACTAGACCACCTTTCTGTCAAGACACAAGTTTTTCACTTCAACTCTTCCAAATCCCTCCCTGATGTGGCTGGCAGGGGAGTGAGTGAGTGAGCAGCTGCCTCATGATTGCTTGCTGGCTGGCTGAGGTAAAACCTGGACAACATGTTTAGAGCAAACAAAACCAGCCAGCCTCTCACAGACAGCTGTTCTGCTCTCACCTCTCCCTGCAGCCCACGCAGTTGCCTGTAACAAAAGCAGCACAGGATTCTGTGTATCACACATGTGGGATGCAGGTAACCTGGTTCCAAACACTTAAGGCAGATAGTCCAGGTAAAGGACAATAAACCACAGTTTCCCTACAGTTTACTTCCAAGAAGATATACACATCATCTTTGTGACAATGAAATAGCCTGGCTCAGTACATTGGGAGGTGAAGCATAGATGCCTCACTGCTCATTCTTCACATACCTCACCTCCAGCACTGCATGGACCCTGGCTTTGCCTTCCTGCAGGCTGGAAGAAGATTGATCTGGTGCTGGGAATATGAACACTTTACAATCAACATTTGGTCACTGAAGTGACAATGGCCCCTGCTCTGGCAGGCAAAGGCTCCTGGCTGCCCTTGCCATTCTTAAAGCCTCAGTGTTTTGGCAGCTAAAAGAGCACAATCCTAGAATGGGTTGTGTTGGAAGGGACCATAAAAATCCTCTAGAGAGCTTGCTCAGGTCCAATGCCAACAATCACTGCACTTATAGGAGCGAAAGGGGAACTTTTCATGGCACAGTGGAACAAAGAGGTGACAGAGAAAGAGCCAGATGGGTATTTCTGTCAGACCTCCACCCATTGGGTATCTGCTGCTCGCAAAGAGAGTCAGAAGAGCCAGGGCAAGGAACAGTTTTCAGGCAGGGAAAAACTGAGCAAAACACCATCAGGCCAAAATCTGAGCATGCCGGTAAAACAATGATTTGCCATGTCTTAATGGGATGGCAGGGAGAAGCAAGACTGAACTGCTGAACTTGCATACAAAGCTACACTCAGATAAAAGAGGACTTTGGAGCAATATGAGTTTGTTTTTTTTACACTTTATTAAGGCTTATTGAAAGTTCACAGAAAGGGTGGCACAGTTGCTTGGAAGCCTTGGTGGTGTTAACATTGGGTTAAAATGTTAGTTAAAAATAGGCTTTAGGAACAGGATAGGTAGGCACTGCATGTACAGGACTCAGCGACATGATCACGAAGATTGCTTAGAGAATGGGGATTGTTTTAGTGAAATCATGCGGATTAGCACCTGTGAAATAAATCAGAAATACTATGGGAGATAAGGGGGCTTAAAGTCATGCTTGGGGGGAAACAATGGAACAATGATAAGTTGATGATTAACATATGATTACATCACTGTTCTGTAAGAAAGGTATAAAATTGTACTTGTTTCAAACCTATGGCGAAGTCAGATTTGGGTGGATGTTACACCCCGACTTCCCGAGCTCGAATAAAGGCACCTGCATATAATCATCCAGTGATTATGTGTTTTCCACGCTAACATTTTGGCGACCCAGATGGGACCCTGTGAGCGCTGCTGAGGACCCCGCGACCTGATCACGCTCCAGCCGGCACCGAGGGATTCTCGGGGAGCCCATCGCGCCGCGACCCTCCGCCGCTCACAACGTCCCCTGGAGAAGGTAAGGTGCCTTTAATGGTGGTTTGGTTGCCTGCCAGTAAGACGCAGCGAAAGCTACGCTTGGTTGGGCTAAGGAATTCCTAGTGGTATGCCCGGGCGCCGTCCGTAAGACAATTGCGAAAGCATTGCAGGGTCGGCAAGTGGAAATGGAGAAGCTTAAAGGGATTGTGGGTGGCTATGCTCCCATATCTCGTAATTCTCCTTTGGGGTGCTTGTTAGCACATTGGAAGCAAGGTAATTTTGGCCAAGGATTGCGTAAAGATACGCTCATTGAGTATTGTAACTCTCGGTGGCCAACGTATATTTTGCAGGCTGGAAGGAGGTGGCCTGAAAATGGTTCTTTTCAATCTGACCTGATTTCTCCTTTGTTGTTGTTTTGTAAGCATAAGGGAAAATTAGATGAAGTTCTGTATGTTGATTTGTTTTTCTGTTTGCAAGAAAACCCAGAGTGGCTGTTGGAGGGTGGTTTGGTTGCTGTGGTGGTTTGCAATGATAAATGTCTGGCTTGCGTTGAAGGGAACTATTGTTTGGAGCTCTTGGCATTGAATGAGAGTTTACATCAGAAATATACATTGGAAAGTGATTTACTAGTGGTTCCTACAGGGTCTGACTCTACACCGCCTACACCTTCTCGGGGGTGCCCACCTTTCCCACCTACACCTCCCTGGGGATGTCCCCCTCTGCCATCCGTGCCCTCTTCACCTGCTTGTGGCAGCCCCTTTTTACCCTTGCCCGTGGATGGCCGCGTTTTGGTTCCGGTACAGGGGTGTGGGGGAGGGGGTGCTGGGGGACTGGACAGCGGTGGGGGTGGTGGTGGTGGACCCATAGACCATTGGACCTGTTCCAGGGCAGGAAAGAGTCTGCCAAGACTTGGTAAGCAAAAGAAAATTGTAATTTTAAGACAAGGGGTGGGGGGTGGACAGATCGGTATATGTTAGGAGGTTTGGTTATATGGAAACAGTCAGCTGGAACTTATAGAGAAAAACCCTGATAAAGTTGCCAGGGTAGTGAAAATGATTATGAAAACTCAGAGAGATGGTACTTAGAGTTACAGAAAAAAAAGAAAAAAAAAAAAAAAGGAAAAAGGAAAAATAAAAAAGGGAAAAATGAACAAACAAAAAACCGAGAAAAAGGTTACAGGAATTGGAAGGGGAAAAGTTAAGAAATCTGGACAAATTACTTGAAATAGCTTGGAAAGTTTATAACAATAGAAGAGCCACAAGCCAGCAGCGGCAATTCTTGGCAGTCATACAGAGTATGGCAAGCGGTTTGGAAGGGGTTGGGGGGAGGAGGCCATTAGCTTTTGACAAATGTGCCATTTGTCATTGGAAATACAGGTATACCAACCGGTTTCACTGGAATGATCAGCTCCAAGAGGTTGCCAAGGGTGCTGTGACCCAGCAAGCGCTGGTGACTTCAACGTTAGGAGAAGAGCGGTGGGATTTTTTAATCAACAGGGGGGGCACATATTCAGTTTTAAATGATCTAGAAGGACAGATAAATCTACCACAATAGTTGGGCCACAGAGAAGGAGGAAAATGGCCATTTCCGCAACCCTCGACCTGTGTTTTGGAAACGAAGTATTGACTCAAGAATTTTTATATGTCGCATGTTTTACTGGCAAAATTGGAAGCAGTGGTAACTTTTGAGAATGGTGAGTTATTAATGAAAATTCTGGAGTGAAAAAAAAAAAAAAAAAAAAAAAGAAAAAAAGAAAAAAAGAGAAAAAGAAAAAGGAGAGGAAAAAAGGAGAAAAAAAAAAATCTTAATGATAAAAGAGAAACCAGCCTCTGCAATCTCAGAGGAGGTGGAGAATGCCGTAATTCCCTCAGTATGGGAGACGGACATACCTGGAAAATCTAAGTTGGCACAGCCAGTACATGTAGAGTTAAAAGAGGAAGGAAAAACCGTGCAGGTAAAACAATACCGGAGGCATGGTGCAGCAAACACTGCTGATAAATTCCTAAAATATTAAATTCTGGCAGAGTGCAAATTAGAGTATAATATCCCAATATTCCCAGTAAAAGAAACCCAATGGAGATTACAAGCTAGTACAGGATCTAAGGGCAATAAATGAAATAACCAAAGACATTTATCCAGTAATTGCTAACCCTGATGCATTGTTAACATTCGTAAAAGAGTTTTATAAGTGGTTTACCATAATTGACTTAAAAGATGCCTTTCTGCATACCCCTTGACAAAAAGTAGGAAGCTGTTCGCTTTTGAATGAGAAAATCCAGAGAATGCAAGGAAGACCCAGCACACGTGGACTCGGCTTCCCATGGGGTACAAGAACTCCCCCACCTTATTTGGAAACCAACTGGCAAAGGACCTGGAGATCTGGACCAAAGAGGGGCAAGTACCAAAAAAATCAATACCTCCTGCTACAGTAGGTTGATGATATGCTGATAGCAACAGAAGAAAAGGAAACCTGCATAAAGGTAACAATTGAGATTTTAAACTCACTGGGCATGGGAGCATACCAAGTGTCCAGGGAAAAGGCACAAATTGCACAACAGACTGTAATTTACCTGGGATGTGAAATCTCACAAGGGCAGAGAAAATTAAGTACTAACCATGTCTAAGCTATTTGTGCTATTCCAGAGCCCCAGAATCTCCATGAGCTGCGAGTCCTCCTCGGCATAGCAGAATGGTGCCGCCTGCGGATCATGCACTTTGGGCTAATTGCCAAACCACTGCACGAAGCTCAGAGGACGCAGCCGTTCAGCTGGGGCAAAGCACAGAGAGAAGCTTTCCTGAAACTGAAACACTGACGACTGCCCCGGCGCTCGGTTTGCTGATCTGTCTAAAGACTTTCAGCTGTTCGTGCATGAAAGGCAATGCTTGGCACTGGAGGTCCTGACCCAACAATTGGGGAGCTGGAAAAGGCCGATGACAGACAATGGGCCATCAGGGACCCACTGTGTGACTCATGGACTTATCTCATCCCACTGTGAGATGCTCTGCCCAGGAGGGAGGAGCCAGGTGTTCCCACCTGGATATAACCTGGCCTTGGAACTGCCTGAGCTAGCCCTGTCTACTGGGTTCCCAGAGGACCAGAGCTATCACTGGACCTTCAGCTGGAGACCAGACCTTCACAGGATCACTGCTTGATCTGAACTACTTCAGTTGGACTACTACCACCACCCCAACAAGGTGTCAGGTTGTATCTGAATTTGTCAGTGCTTTTCCTTGTATTATTTCACTTATTTTTACTTTCAATCTTGATTTGTGATCTCCCACTGGTTTGTTTTCAAAGCAATACAGCTACTTCTCCAAATAGCTTGACAACATAAGTGCCGGATGGCCTGCATGTCTGCAGGCAGTTGCAGCCACTGTGTTATTGATACAGGGGGCCAGGAAGTGCACGATGGGAAAACACACAGATGTCTATGTGCCACACATGGTGACCACTGTCGTAGTGCAAAAGGGGGGCCACTGGCCAACCCCAAGCAGGATGATAAAATTCCTGGCAATCCTAACCGAGCACGATGATGTCACACTAAAAACAACTAACCTTTTGAATCCAGCTCTGTTTCTAGGCACCACACCTAAGGAAGGCCCACTGGAACATGACTGTGTGGAAGTAATAGAGTACACCTACTCAGCGAGAGAAGACCTGAAAGATGTTCTGCTGGAACAACCAGAGTGGGAATTCTTCACGGATGGAAGCAGCTTCGTGGAGAATAGAACCAGATACGCTGGATATGTGGTAACAACAATCAGCACAGTAGTAGAGACCAAAGCATTATCACCAAACACATCTGCCCAGAGAGCAGAATTGATTGCCTTAACCAGAGCACTAGAATTGAGTGAAGGAAAGAAGGTAAATATTTGGACTGATTCAAAATATGCATTTGGAACATGGGGCACTATGGGAAGAAAGAGGGTTGCTGCCCTCTCAAGGGGCATATATTAAACATCAAGATGCAATTCTGCAGTTGATAAAAGCAGTACAAAAACCTGAGCAAGTGGCAATTATGCACTGTAAAGCACACCAATCAGGAAGCTCCAAAATCTGTGAGGGAAATCGGAAGGTGGACTGGACAGCCTGAGAGGTTGCTTGAGATGTGCAAATAGCAATGGCATTGATACCTATGAAGCTAAAGGTGTCTCAATTCAATTTACCTTCAGAACCAAAATATTCAACAGAAGACGAGAAACTGGGACATTTGCTGAATGCATAAAAGAATTCAGAGGGTGGTATGTTACTGCACAAGGACAGATAGTCCTACCCCCCTTGATAATGAGAGAAATTCTGCAAATTAAACATAATGAATGTCATTGGGGTGCAGAAGCATTGGCAAAATGGCTAAAACAAAATGTAGTCTTGGTACGAATGTTAACAATGGCCAAATCAATAGTGTCAAAATGTGAAATTTGCCTGAGGAACAACCCAGTGGCTAGACGGCAGGCACAGCTAGGAAAAATTCAGGTAAGTATAGAACCAGGAGATTATTGGCAGGTAGATTTTGTAGAGTTACCAAGAATTCGAGGGTACAAATACCTGCTGGTGGGGGTTGACACATTTTCAAGATGGCCAGAAGCCCTTCCCTGTCGCACCAACCAAGCCAAAGAGACAGTGAAGTGGCTGCTACATGAAATCATTCCCAGATTTGGAGTGCTGTTACGGGTATCTTCAGATAGAGGACCACACTTTATAGCTACAGTGGTAAAGGAAGTGAGCATGTTACTGGGAATAGCTTGGGACCTCCACACACCATGGGAACCACAATCTAGTGGACAAGTAGAGAGGATGAACCAAACACTAAAGGGCAAATCAGTAAAATATGTCAGGAGGCCAAGTTACAGTGGCCACAAGCCCTACCAAGAGCACTTTTAAGGACTGGGGTAAAGCCTAGGAGTGGAATGTCAGTCAGTCCCTTTGAAATAGTATATGGGAAACCATTCAAATCTCCTGAACGAAACCCGAATATACATCTTGCAGGAAAACAGGAAATATATAATCATGTTCTATCTCTCGGGAAAACCTTAGCACAGCTTTGGAGCGCGCTCGTGTGGAATAGGCCACTGGCTCACGAGAATCCAGTCCATGATATTCTCCCTGGAGATGAAGAACCTTTAAAGGAGAGGTGGCGTGGATGGAGTGGACCCCATCAGGTGCTGCTGACCACTTTCACAGCAGTCAAGGTGGCTGGAGCGGATCCTTGGATACACTACACATGAGTGAAGAAGATCCATCCGAGACTGTGGGCTACACAACCCCGGGACTGATGAAATTGCAGATAAGATGGGTTTAACTGTTTAAAATGATCTTAGTACCTGTGCCGATGCTCATTTTATGGATATTAATTGGGAGTGATATTGCTTGAGGATATGGAATGCAGGATAATCAACTAACCACTCTTCATTCTAGAATGAAGAGAGAGGTACAGGCAAAAATGCAAGTGATAAAAGTTTCCAATGAAATTTGGGCTGAGAATGCGATGATTGGGTTAGTTAAAGATTATGCCAAAATGCAAAACATCAGTAGAATAACTGCCTGTCTGCCAATACCAAAGGCAGCAGGAGACCCAGTAAACTGGGAAATTATCACATCAAAATTACCTGAAATTCTGGACAATAAAATAATTGTATGTAAACAAGTACCCGAGTCCAGGCAGAAAGTTAAAGTAACTTGGAATATAACAGGTTGTGGTTGGATGCAGTACTTGACCAAAAGGACTATCTTTTAAGTAATGAGAAAGTGGGACAAAATCTAGAGTGGTGGGTTGAAGATCAAACCTTGCCAAATGGCAATGCTTCTTGCCACACTATCAAAAGGTCACAGAAAATGTCACAAAGACCACCCTGATATGGAAATGTGAAGCAAAGGATAGAAAGGATAGGATGTAACCCTGGGACAGTGCATGGTCCCTGAGTATACTTCAAAATTTAAATATATGGCAAACACTCCTTGGTGCCTAAAATGGACAGGCCCTGAAGATGGCACTGATCCAGCAGTAATAAACACTGCCACCAGCAGCAGAGTGCAGGCAGATGAGGTAAGTTGGTGGGCATGTAATAAAACCTATGATTGCATGTCTGATGATGTAGAGATGAAACAAGTACCATCACTGGCGGCTGCTATGCGAATTGATTGTGCCTGTAAAAGAATCAAACATAAACAGGGTAATGTAAATTATAGAATAAAAATAGGATGTAGTAGAAGCACAATCAAGAGCCCAGGACAATTTGTTTGGGGAACGAGTGATGGTATCTGGACAACCCACCTGCCTGTAGATGGAAAAGTAAAAGAATTTACTCTGGGCCTCCCTACTTTATGTCCAATCTGGAAAAGTCCCCATTCAATGGGAAAACGTGAACTTTTGCAAATAAGAAAAAGGCGAGAGGTTTCAGATAATGAAAATCAGGATGAAACTTGGCAAGAGCCCTCTGGTGGAGTAGAATCTGGGTGGACTCTAGAATCTCTGTTTGGCCCTATAGCAAACTACCGAAACAGAGAAATGATGTACAGACTTACAGGTCAGGTAGAGAGGTTAGCAAGAATTACTCGGGAAGGATTCAAAGAACTAAACATGCAATTACAAACTGCTACCAAAATGACTTTATGAAATCAATTGGCTTTAGATATGTTACTCCTGAAAGAACATGGAGTGTGTGGGTTTCTAAGGGGACAAGTTGATCATTGTTGCATCCATATCCCAAATGTAACTGCAGATGTAGAACATGACAAATAGAGTACGGAGCACAGGATGAACAAAAGGATTTGACTACAAGTTGGTTAGATAAAATCTTCAAGGGGTTGGGTTGGAATGTGAGTTCATGGATTAAATCTATTATTGAAAATTTAATAATCTAATTAGTTATGTTTTTAGTACTTTGGGTAATCTACAGCATACTGAAAAGAGAGATACGGAGAAAGACATCCTGGAACCGAAGAATAATGAGGGCACTGACACGAAACAAGGATCCACGTCCATCACCTGCGGATTCTCCGGTCCACAACAGCATCTATAACAATGCTCATGACAACCCTGAATTCGGAGACGAGCATCCACTATAAAGGACTATATCAAGTGAAAGCATTCACACCTATAAAGTGAAAATGCTTTCAAAGGGGGGAATGTTAACATTGGGTTAAAATGTTAGTTAAAAATAGGCTTTAGGAACAGGATAGGTAGGCACTGCATGTACAGGACTCAGCGACATGATCACGAAGATTGCTTAGAGAATGGGGATTGTTTTAGTGAAATCATGCGGATTAGCACCTGTGAAATAAATCAGAAATACTATGGGAGATAAGGGGGCTTAAAGTCATGCTTGGGGGGAAACAATGGAACAATGGTAAGTTGATGATTAACATATGATTACATCACTGTTCTGTAAGGAAAGGTATAAAATTGTACTTGTTTCAAACCTATGGCGAAGCCAGATTTGGGTAGATGTTACACCCCGGCTTCCCAAGCTCGAATAAAGGCACCTGCATATAATCATTCCGTGATTATGTGTTTTCCACGCTAACAGTGGCAGATGAAGCAAAAGCTGGCCAGTCACTGCTGCGGCCACGGGCTCCCCCTGCCTTGCCCAGACAGCTCATCAGTATTACTTTCTCTTTCCTAGATGAGTTCCCAGAGAAGTAATTCGCATTAGCATTCCAAGAACGGCAAAAGAAATTGCTGCTGGTATTTCTAGTAGGCCTGCTGAAGTACCAACAACTGTGTTTCTGGCCTATACAAGGGAAAGGAAAACACAGACTGGAAACATGATAAGGACTTTTATTTACTCCTCCCAGCAAGATAATATAGAAAAGGCAGGGAAAATGTGGGTAAATAAATCAGTGAGGGACATTTGCCCCATAAACAGGAAGAATACCACCCAGTTTCTTCCCCTTTGTAGGTGTCATTCAGTAAGAGGGCACTGTCAGGGTGCAGACAGAGCACAGTGACCCTCCAGGTGCAGGGGCTCTGGGGAGGCTGGAGGCAGTGCTGGTGTGCAGCCCACGGCTGGCACTTGGCTGTGCCCATGCACTCTGCAGGCTGTGTCCCAGCCCCGCGGCTCACAGCCAGCAGCCAGGAGCTGCTCTGGGAGGCACACAGGGCCTTAGCCCATGTCACTCACCTGGTCAGAGACTGGGACTCCATAGCGAAGTTCTGTCACAAAGTGCTCACAGTTGTTGCCAAGCACATCATATGGCACCTCCCTGTCAATCCATCGCTCAGCACGCCGGATGATCTGCTCCACCGGGAGAGGAGTGCGGGAGCGATCATACTTGTTGTTGACACGCCATTTATTATTTCCCACCACCTCCTTCAGGAGCTGCTTCTTCACCTTGGACTGACTGGTAAATATTGATGTGGTGCTGGCTATCATGGATATTGTTCCTTCCTCTGGGGAAATTGGGGAGGAGATAAGGCAGGCAGGCAAACCCGCGCTGGCCCCTCCAAGATGTCAGATTGGTTTCCCGCTGCTCTTGGAAAGGCCATCTGCACTCACAGGGTCCACCACCAGCCCATGGTGGGATACAGGGTTCCTGAAGGATACCAACATGCCCTCTGCAGCCTGCCACGATGCACCAATCTTACCTGCAGATGTCACATGGATGACATATCCATCCCCCACGTAGACGGCCCAGTGTTTGTAAACTCCCCGGTCGATCTCGATCAGGTCCCCAGGCTTGGGGTGGCAATTTTCCTGTCTCATCTCAGGAGTGTGCAGTCAGACACGCACGTGTAGCCGGGCAGCCTGAGCGCAGGGCAGAGCGGAGCTCTGCACAGACACCTGTGCTGTGCACAGACACCTGCCGGGAGCGCAGGCACGGAGGGTGTCAGGCCGAGCCCCGAGGGCAGCGGCTGCAGGAGCGGCGGCCCCGCTCCGCCCGCCCCGGCTCGGGGCCGCTCCCGCTGTCCCGCCGGCCGGCGCAGGGCGAGCGACGGAACGGCCCCGCTGCCACCCAGCGCATCCGCCGAGGCCGAGGCCGGGCCGGGTGGGCGTCCAGCTGCTGCCGCCGTGCCCGGCTGCCCCCGGGGGTGCCCGCCGTGCCGAGCGTGTCCCCAGGCTCTGGGACACCTCCGGCCGCCCGGCAGAGCCGCGCCCGCCGCCCGCAGCCTCGACGGGGCCGCATCCTGCTGGCAAACACCCGCTCGCATTTCCCGAGCTCCGCTCACCGCAGCCCCTGTCCCGCTGTTTCCGTAGCTGGATTACCGGCCCGCTGTCCCCGGTGTAGGTAGTGTGGACGAGGTGATTGCGCAGAACCTACCCCGGACACAGCCGGCTCTGCCCCAGGTCTGTCCCGTTACACAGCGCTCCCTCCACAGCGCTTGCAGACAAAAGGCTCAGAGTACAGAAAGGCTGAAGGTCACAGAATGATGTACAACACCTAATAAGTTTTGTCGTGAAAGAAGTTACGATTCCCTTTCCAGGAATCAAAAAAGGATTTTCACTTTCAGTTTGAATGTGATGTGGTTTCTTATACTAAAACGGTGAACTTTATTGAGATGCAATAACAAAGCGCAGTACAGGATAAAACTGGAGTTCTTGTCTTGGTTATTTCAAACACTGTAAAACCGATGTTTTATAAAGCAGTGAATAATTTTCGGGTTTGCTTTGCTTGTATGTACAGCTCGTGATTTACTTCTAAACCGTCTTTTTTTCAACCCACAAGTTTTTCCCTTCAACTCTTCTGATTTCCTCCCTGATGGGGCTGGCACGGGAGTCAATAAGCAGGTGCCTGGTGCTTGCTTGCTGGTTCGGGTTAAACCTGGACAACACCTTAAGCGCAGACAAACCCATCCAGCCTCTAACAGACAACATCGGGGACACACAGAAAAGAGCCTACAGGAAATAGGTGATAAAAACAGGAAGAAAACCTGCACCAGTCGGCAGCAAAGCACTGAAAGGGAGGTGTGGGCAAGGCGAAGGAATGGATAATTTGCTTAAAACTGTTCCCAGACTACCACAAAAATCATCACTGAAAATTAAATAAAAACCAATGTGGCCACCAGGTTAGTGATGCTGGGGTGACACTTTACTTGTTATTCCTTAACGGTATAGCAGGGAGAAGCAATGCTGAATTATTAAACTTGCACAGAAAGCAATACACAAACAGACAAAACAGGATTTTAGGACAGTAAGAGTTTGGACTACTGACATTTTATTAAGGCTTATTTAATGTTTACAGCAAGGATGACACATTTGCTTGGAAGCCTTGGTGGCAGATGTAGCAAAAGCTGACCAGTTGTGCTGTGACCATGGGCTCCCCCTGCCTTGCTCTGAGCTGCTCCAGACAGTCCATCAGTATTACTCTCTCTCTTCTCTGGATGAGTTCCCAGAGAAGCCTCACAAAACAATGGCAGCAAGAATGGCACTTACTGCTGTTGCTGCTGTAGTACCAACAACTGCATTTTTGGCCTATAAAGAGAAAGGAAAATACAGGATGGAAACATGTTAAGCATTTATATTTACTCCCTCCAGCCTCGACGGGGCTGCATCCGGCTGCCAAATGCCTGCTCGCATCCCCCGAGCTCCGCTCACCGCAGCCCCTGTCCCGCTGTTATCGTGGCTGGGCCCAAAGTCCCCTCCACCTGCTGCAATTAGCGAGGAGGAGTCACTTCCTTGGATCGTGCCGAGCTCACTGCCGGCACCGCCCGGAGCTATCCCGTTCGGCCCCACCCTCCACCTGCTCCGGAAGGTACCTCCCGAGGTTGTTGCCAAAACCATCGTTGGGTGAAAGATCTTGCCCTGCCACCGTTGAAGTCGGGCCACTGCCTCTTTGCCAAGAGCCTCTGTCCCCAAATGGTCCTCCTGTCCAGTGATGGACAACATCCCTGACCCTGCTTCTGTCACCATGGCAGGACATTGTTGTTGGGGAAGATGAAATAGGAAGGCCTTACAGATATGATAGCCTTGCAAAAGATGATGAGAATATGGGAAATATGAGCGAGATTAAAATGAAAACAAGATTCGAGTTGTAGAGTAACTAGAGAACAATGGTATGGCCAAGGCAGGTAATCCCCCTTCCTGATTGAACAATGCCCTCTGCCCAGGCAAGTCCAAGGGCCAGGGCTGACCTTACCTGCCTGATAGAAATCCCAAAAAGGCAGTTTTTCTAAGGTTTGAAACAAGACCCTATATGCTAATGTGATGATTCTTATAGGCTGTATGTAAATGCTGTAGGACTTGTAGTTTGTCTTAGATTGGTTAAAGAAGAGTTGAATATTCAACAGAGAAGACAATTTATTGTATTGTAAACGGCAAATCGCTCTCTTTTAGCTCTCTTCTTTCTGCTCTCTCTCTCTCTCTCTCTCCCCTCTCTGCTGGCCTGCTTGGAGTCGCGTCTTGCGACTCAGCAGGCCTCTCACCCCCACTCTATTTCGCAATAAACCTTCATGTTCTAAAACTCATCTTTAGAGATCTCTTGTCCCTATTTTTACCCCCATAACTAAACCCCACGGAGTCAATTCTTACACATTGTCTTGTAAAACCACAGCCTCGGGATCATGATTACAGCCTGGCTTGGGTACCCGTTAAACGGTACCAAAACCAGCAGAGGATGTAAATGGCCAACATGAATGGACTCGTGTAAATGCAAAAGACTTTACAACAAAACCAAAATGGATTATATTTACACCTACAAACACAGTGAAAGGGATCAGGTGGGACCCTGCAGCTGGGCTTGGGGCTGCACAATGCTGGGGCTTCCTTGGCTTACACTGAATCAGCCCAAGTTTACATCTTCTAATGTGCTCCAAATTCAGATGACTAAAATGGCTCTTAAAGCCCTTCTGTTTAGGAATAGGCTATGCCCGTGCTGGCTGTGCCCCAGAGTGCAGGCAAAGCTATTTCTCTCGGCTGTTTGGAAAAGAACAGCCTTGACTGTACTCCATGGCAATTCAAGCAGGTCTTGGGCCTTGCCAGCATTTCCTAGAAAGGCTCAGAAGTACTGAATACAGCAAGTGATGGATTCTGCTGCTCTCCTCTCACTCTTCCTCATGCTTCAAGCAGTGTTCCCCCAAATCCTGTCACTGCACCCACCAGGCTCCATGGAAAGGCAGCTCACAATGAGCAACATCACCTTGACTGCAAGGAGAAGCAAGGTACAATTGCAAACTTCTGCATTCTGTGAAATGGTACAGCTTTCAAGAACAACAAGAAAATTTCCCAGATGAAGTAGTTCAAAGTATGCTTCCCTTACAGGATGAGGTAGGGATGTGAGAGGTCTACATGCTCCCTTGCCACAGAGCTCCCGTGCCACAGGCTGCAGAGAGAATGCTCTGAGTACAGAAAGGTTAAAGCTCACAGGTTACTGTATAACCATTTAATTAGCTCAGTCATGACAGAAGTTCTGATCCCATTTCCAGAAATCAAAAAAGGACTTTCAGTTTTAGTTTGATTATATGTCTTCCTGTATTAAAACTGACAGATGTAATAAGAAAGTGCAGCACAAAATAGAACCAGAAGTCTTGGCTTGATATTTTTAAACCATGAAAACAGATATTTAAAAAGGAAGTGATTTCATTCCTTGTTTTCCTTTGCATGAACAGCTTTCCTTTCATGGACAGCTGTTTATTTACTGACTAAACCACCTTTTCCTCAAGCCACAAATTTTTCACTTCAACTCTTCCAAATCCCTCCCTGATGTGGCTGGCAGGGGAGTGAGTGAGCAGCTGCCTCATGCTTGCTTTTTGGCTGGGGTTAAACCTGGACAACAAGTTTAGAGCAGACAAAAGCAACCAGCCTCTCACAGACAGCTGTTCTGCTCTCACCTCTCCCTGCAGCCCAGGCAGTTGCCTGTAACAAAGCAGCACAGGATTCTGTGTCTCACACATGGGATGCAGGTCACCTGGTTCCAAACACTTAAGGCAGATAGTCCAGGTAAAGGACAATAAACCACAATTTCCCTAAACAGTTTTCTTCCAACATGATCCACACATCAAATTTGTGACAAGGAAATAACTTGGCTTGGTACATTGGGAGGTGAAGCATAGATGCCTCACAGCTCATTCTTCACATACCTTATCTCCAGCACTGCATGGACCCTGGCTTTGCCTTC
>NW_028147349.1:0-2445 GCF_008360975.1 Lichenostomus cassidix | reverse complement strand
TGCTCGCTATGCCCCATAGGTGGTGTGGTGGTTTTGATTAGCCGAAAACATCAGTGAAGTGTTTTTAAAATGTAAGAGAAATTTGGACCCCTCAAAAGCTGTTGTGGTAGGCCTGGGGAGGTGTCTGAAGTGTGGGGTGTGGTACAAAGATGTCTCCTGTGTGTCCTCAGTGCAGGTTCTGTAAGTTTTTACATCAAGTCCAGCAGAGCCAATCTCTGATGGCTCTGAAGGTGATGGACATGCTGTCGGCCAAGTTTGGGCCAATTGGAGGTGCTGGTTATGCCTCTGTGAAAACATATTGAAGGAAAAATCAAAACAAAGAAGGCACACACTTCTTTCACTTCTTTGTAGCTGGAGGAGGAAGAGGTAGAGGTGAAAATATGTGAAGAACAGCATAGAGAGCACCAAGGTCAGTGAAAAAGGGAGAGGAAGGGGTGCTCCAGTGCTCCCGGCACCAGAGCTGAATAACTTTCTGCTAGCCATGGTAAAAACTAGGGGGGGAGCAAGAAGTTTCTCCTGCAGCCCATGGAGTCCATAAGGATGCAGAAATTCACCCACAGCCCACTCCAGAGGAGCAGGTGGATGCCTAGAAAAGACTATGAACCAGTGAGAGTCTCATCTAAGAGTTAAAACTGCACAAGGCCTTGATTGGGAGAGAAAGGCCTTTTCCTTGCTCCTGGCATGGAAGCAGCCTGGCCTTGGCTCGGGAGAGTCTGCACAGCACCTTATGCACAAAAAGACTCATGTTGCAGCAAGATTTGGGTGGGATGTTGCCTGTGAAATTATATCCACGCCAAAGAAGTTCTCAAAGAACTGTCTCTTGTGGGAAAAGACCCCGTGGCTAAGTAGAGAACCTCTTTTCCTGATTGAACTGACCAAAAGACCCCTCAACCTGCTCCCTGTCTGTGTTGCTAGTTTAGAAAAAAGGAAGGGGGATGGTAAGTGCAGAAATTGCTTCTGAAGAGGGTGGGGGTGAGAGCAGAAAAAAACTGTCTGAAGAAAAAGAGAAACAAGTAAAGATAAAGATAAAGAGTATTTCTAGTAAAAGAATTGTAGTGATGAGTAAATTTGAGAATCTGCTCTATAGACTGAAAAGAAACCCTACACCCTGCCCCCTACCCAGCTTGTTGATTGTAAAGAAAAAAAGAAGTGAATACTATAAGTTCGTAAGAAAGGGGAAAAAGTGAACAAAATAATATATAAAAACTTTATTTTTGCCTTACATTTCTCCTCCAATTCTGTTAGGTAATTAAATCACCTTTTTGTAACTTTTAAGTTTAGAGCCTAGTTACCCTCTTTCCGTGTGTCCTCCTTACAATGTCCTGTCTCAAATCCATGAGAGTGGGGCAGGCTCTGAGCCTCTCACAGCACGGAGAGCTGGACTGGGAATGGCTGTGGGTGTTGGAAGGACTTTTCCTAAAGGAGGGAAGGTCTCCTGAAGGAGGGGAGTGCCTTCCTGCCCCGTAGCAGGACCCCGCGGTGGCAGGGCAGCCGGGCCATGGCCCCAGCCGGCTCCAAGAGGTTCCCAATCTTCAGGGCGGGCTGCAGTGCCCGCAGGGCATCCAGTTCCTGCAGCAGGACCTGGCTGAAACCCTCCATGCTCAGCCTGGGTGTGAAGGACGCAGGAAAAGAGGAGAAGGTGTTGGAGGCTGTGGGGAGGGAGGAGCTGAAGCAGCCGCGATGCAGGTGCATCCCTGCCTGTCCCGCAGCATCCGCTCCCCAGCTCGGGGATGGCGGGCGGGGAAAGGGCCGTGGCAGAGCCCTCACCCCAGGCTCCGCAGCGGGCAGGCGGGATGCCGGAGCTTGTGGCAGAGCTGCAGGACGCCGTCGGCTTGCAGCTCGTTGTCACTCAGGTCCAGGCAGGTGAGACGGGGCCCCTGCAGCAGCTGCGCAGCCAGGGCTGGGCAGCAGGCGCCCGACAGCCGGCAGCTCCCCAGCCTGTGGGGCCGAGGGACACGGGCAAGGAGGGCTTTGGCCTCCACTTGGTGAGCAGCTCCAGGGGGGAAGGGCAGTGCAGCGGGTGAGGTCCTGGCAGCAGCAGCAGGGGTCGGTGAGGTGGGAATACGGAAGCTCAAAGGGAACCTCTCGGAAAGACCCTCAGAGGCGGCCCGAGTGTCCCCAGGGGTATCTGTGGAGCCGGCAAGCTCCTGTCCCCTGTGCCCGAGGCAGCAGCCAGCCAGGCACACACCGCCCTCCGGTTCGGGTGCCTCCAGCCAGCGGCCCCGCTCAGCGCTCCGTGCCGTCCGTGCGTGTGTCAGCGGAGCAGTCCGGGCCCGGTGCCCGGCAGCGCGGGGGGCTGGGGCAGCGCAGCTCTTCCCGCCGCCGCACAGCGAGGGAGCGCCGCGGTGTGCTGCTGAGGAATTGCTGTGCTGCAGGTGGGTGGGGAGCAGCTGCAGCTCCAGCTGCTCGCTTTGCTCTGGCTGGGAGGCCGAGACAAGAGGCCGG
>NW_028147348.1:0-23700 GCF_008360975.1 Lichenostomus cassidix | reverse complement strand
ATGAGAGCCTCTTCACAGGGATAATAAAGGATAAAAGGAAGAATGAATTGAGAACAGCAAAGGTTTTCTCGGCGCTGTAAACCTCTGGAAGGAATATTTGGAGTGGGGAGAGCACAGGTGGGGAATTCAGGTGGGTTGGGATTGTGAATTTGGGGTTTTTTGGAAAAGACTCAGTGCTGATAACCAGGAAACATCAGAATCAGGGGTTCATGGAGCCCCTGAGGTTGGAAAAGACCTTTAAAATCCTGCAGTCCAGCCCAGCACCACTGTCCCCACTAAATTCTGTCCCCAAACGCCACATCCAGAACCTTTCCAGGGAAGCTGACTGCTCTCTCCCTGTGCTCCACCTGGGTTTGGTTTGGTTTGGTTTGGTTTGGTTTGGTTTGGTTTGCCAGGGAATGGGAGAAATTTCAAATTTCCCCTCCAAACATTCCTGTCCCACCCCAAAGCGCTCAACTCCCAAAGCAAACACTCCAACTCTGCCTCCAGCAACTGAAAAAAAACCCAGACAAAACCATTCCCTTCTCCATCTAAACCTGAAAAAACAGGAGAAGGAGTCAGGATATTTCCACCTGGATTGAGAAACTTCCCAAAGCAATTCCAGCAACTGAAAAAACCACACAAACGCATTCCCATCTAAATCTAAACCTGAAAAAACAGGAGAAGGAGTCAGAATATTTCCACCTGGATTGAAACACTCCCCAGAGCAATTCCCTGCCTCCTCTTTAAAGCAAGAAAAACCACAACAGGTGCCTGTTTGGGAGAGGAATTTACCGGAGCAGAGCTAAATCACACAGGTTTGGTTGCCACGTTCATCCCCTGGATCTGCAGGAGGATCCAGCAGGTCTGCAGTCGCCCTGGCAGCTCCTGCCCTGCTGCAGGTGGCTGTGAAACGGGAGCTGAACCCAGCCTGGAGCAGAGCTGCAGCCTCAGGGGGATGAACTGATACTGAAAATTCATCAGCCTCCAGATAAACAACCCAAACCAGGCTGGGAGAAAAGGGGAAAAAGGGGAAAAAGAAGGGGAAAAAGGGGAAAAAGGGGAAAAAGGGGAAAAGGGGAAAAAGCTGCTGTTTGGCACAAAGCAAACTTGGAGCTCATGGAGATGTTCCAGAGGGGGCAGAGAGGGCAGGGAGAGCCCAGCCAGCCCCAGATGTTGGGGTGAACCCCAAACAGCTGGAATTTGGAGCAGGTTTGGCACCACAGCCCCGAGCCCTGGGCTCAGAGGGGCTGCAAACACCACCTGCCCTTCCCTGGGCTCATCCAGCCCTGCTGGCCAAGCTGCTGCAGTCCTGGGGGAGCAGCCAGATGTCCCCCAGCTCCAGGGAGGTGACACCAGGCTGGCTTGTCACGTGTGAAATGTTAGGTTTTCAGACACGGATGATTTACAGAATGGAGTGAGTTCAGGTGGAGATCAGGGAGATTTATGAGGTTTATTTGTTCAAGCCCAGCATGCTCAGTGTCACCAGACTCTGCTGGGAGCACTGCTGGGGCAGCAGAGCATCACCCTGACCCTTCCTTGTGTCCCCTGTGTCACCAAATGAGCTCCAGAGCCACCTGGGTGACCTTCCTGGGCCTCAGAGCCTCATCCTGACCCTCCCTGTGTCACCAAACAAACCTCATAGCCACCTGGGTGACCTCACTGGGCAGCCAAACTTTACCCTGACCCTTTTCTGTGTCACCAAACAAACCTCAGAGCCACCTGGGTGACCCCCTGGGCAGCCAAACATCACCCTGACCCTTTTCTGTGTCACCAAACAAACCTCAGAGCCACCTGGGTGACCCCCTAGGCAGCAGAACCTCACCCTGACCCTTTTCTGTGTCACCTAACAAACTCCAGAGCCACCTGGGTGACCCTGCTAGGCAGGAGAGCGTCACCCTGACGCTTTTCTGTGTCACCAAACCAACTCCAGGGACACCTGATCAAACTCCTGGGCAGCAAAACATAATCCTGACCCCTCCCTGTGTCACTAAGCAAACTCCAGGGACACCTGGGCCACCCCCAGGGCAGCAGAGCATCACCCTGACCCTTCCCCATGTCCCCTGTGTCACCAAACCAACTGCAGAGCCACCTGGGTGACCCTGCTAGGCAGCAGAGCATCACCCTGACCCCGCCCTGTGTCCCCATGTCACCAAACAAACTCCAAGGCCACTTGGGCCAAGCTCTGAGCAGCAGAGCATCACCATCCTGACCCCTCCCTGTGTCACCAAACAAACCTCACGGCCTCCTGGGTGACCCTGCCAGGCAGCAGAGCATCACCTCTACCCCTTCCTGTATCAACAAACAAACTCCAGAGCCACCTGTGCCACCCCTCTGGGCAGCAGAGCCTCACCCTGACCCTTCCCTGTGTCACTAAGCAAACTCCAGGGACAGCTGGGCCACCCCCTGGGCAGCAGAGCATCCCCTCGACCCCTCCTCGTGTCCCCTGTGCCACCAAGCAAACCTCAGAGCCACCTGGGTGACCCTGCTAGGCAGCAGAGCCTCACCCTGACCTTCCCTGTGTCACCAAGCAAACTCCAGGGCCACCTGAGCAAACTCCTGGGCAGCAAAACATCACTCTGACCATTCCCTGTGTCACCAAGCAAACTCCAGGGCCACCTGGGCCACCCCTCTGGGCAGCAGAGCCTCACCCTGACCCCTCCCCGTGTCACCACACAAACCTGAGAGCCACCTGGGTGACCCTCTGGGCAGCAGAGCCTCACCCTGAACCCTCCCTGTGTCACCCAACAAACTTCAGGGACACCTGGGTGTCCTCACTGGGCAGCAGAGCATCACCCTGACCCTCCCTGTGTCACCAAATAAACTCCAGAGCCACCTGGGCCACCCCTCTGGGCAGCAGAGCATCACCCCAACCATTCCCCGTGTCCCCATGTCACCAAACAAACTCCAGAGCCACCTGTGTGACCCTGCTAGGCAGAAGAGCCTCACCCTGGCCCTCCCCACATCACCACACAAACTCCATGGCCACCTGGCCACCCCCTGCCCCTCAGGCCCAGCCTTTTCTCCCCTGTTCAGCTCCCCTAATTACACCCAGCCCAGCCCAGCCCAGCCCGGCGCAGGCCGCAGAGCACTCCTGCCATCCCCAACCCCAATTCCCCACAACGACAGCCTAATTAATCTCCTCCTTTTGTCTCCCCGCCATCCGGGCTGCGGAATTCGGGGGAATCTTGCTGCGAGCACATCTGTCAGGGCTGCAGGAAGGGATGCAGCAGGCTTTGGGGTGATTATATCTGTATTTATAGCTCCCGGCGCCTCCCCGGCGCTCCAGACGCACGTAGGATGGGACAATCCATACAGCCGTGTCCCCAATTTCCAGAAACACCTGTGATCCCAGACTCTGGAGCATCAGAATGCAGCAGGAAAAGCGGCTTTTTGCCCAGGGAGACATCATCACTCCCACACACAGCTCTCAGGTAAAGAAGGATTGTGTGGCTGGGCCAAGGTCACCCCGAAAGCCGTGACGGAGCTGGGAGCTCAGCCAGGCCTCACGCCCTCGGCTTAACTCCTGCAGCTCCTCCTCGTCCAAAGTCTGCATTCCCTGTGCCCTGCAGGGCTGGAGAGGCACAGGCTGGGCCAGCAGTGGGACTGGTGTGGAACTGGAAATCCTAATTCTGGCTGATGCCTTGAGGATTTTAGCTTCTATTTTTTGTGTATATGTAGCTTTGCTGTGCAGCTTTAGGCTTTATAAAAAGTGCTAGAAACCTCTGTTCCCAGCGTTTTTTAGACAAAATTCCTCCCAGCTGGAAAATCCAAGGACACTTTGCTGCCTCAGAGCCCCAAAATATGGAACCAGCAGTGAACTGGGGGAGCAAACTTGGGTTGATTGACATCATCAGCTGAAGGTGTAATTGGAGGATTGAGGCTCAATTTGTTAATTACAGAACTTATAAAATGTGAAGAACTCGTGACTCACTGTCCATTTTGGGTGTAGCCTCTGGAGTGAGCTCTGTGTGCCCTGAATGTACCTAAAGGCCTTTAATAAATTAATCTGATTTTTATTCTCCTAACTTTGTCTGGCCTCTGTTTCAGGTAAATCCTGTTCAGGTATCTTCACCAGCTCCTCCTGGGAGCCACCAGCATCCGGAGACAGCTGGACACAGTGAGTTCCACTCTCCTAAATGAACCAAACCCAAGCTTTTTGTTGGATCTTTGCCCACCTTGGGTGCCCAGACCCTGTGCCAGCCATGCCACCTCTGACCCCACGAAAAAGTGAAGAAAAACTCCCCCAAACCATTTTGCAGTCCTTCATTGTCGTGAGGAACAAAATCCCAACCTTTGCCGCTTCCCGGCTGCTCCCAGAGCCGAGCGCAGCTGGGGTTCATCATCTCACAATATTTGGTTCTGTTCTTAATATTTCAGTTTCTGACACTGTGAAACGGCAAGGTTGCCACAATTTTCACCGAGTTAGAGGTTTTGAGACCTTTCACCTGAGATATCAACATGAAGCAGACCCTGAAGAGCTCCAAAAAAAAAATTCAGGACTTGCAAGAAATCCACTCGCTGGTGTTTTGATGGGGGTTGGAGGCTGCGTTTGACCGTCTGGGGTTGTCAGGGCTGAGCTGAAATTACTTCACCACAAAATAATGAAAGGTCACAGGATTTCAATCAAGATCCCGGGCCAGAGTAAATCTTGTCTCTCCGCGGTGCTGGGTAGGCTCAGACCTGCTAAAGTCAGGCTCAATTTATCGCTTCAATATCAATCAATAAAATTTGGTGTCCTGGCTTTAAATGAGAGTTGAGTTTTTTCTGTGCTTCGAGGGAATGAAGCTCCATCAGTGCAGCTTCTTCCCTTTACACCACCAGAGCTGGAGCTGCACTTGAGAATTTTCCAAAGGCAAAACTCTGCGGTATTTTTTTTTTTCCAAATTGGCTCCCTAAATTTCTGGTAATTGCTAAAGAAATGATTTGGCTAATGAGCAGCAATGCCAACCCCTTCCATTGGGAGCCACTGTGATAATTAGGAAGACACAAAAAAAAAAAAAACCCAACCAAAAAAATGGAGAGGGGGAGGGTAGGAGGAAGAACCCGCAGGTTCTTCCAGATAATTATAATTTGCGTCAGGTAAGACAAACATTTCATTTTTGGGGCAACAGGTAGCTGAGGAATCCACGTGGGCTGCGGCAGTCACAACACGTCAGGGGAAGTGGGGTGATCCCATTGCCGCAGTCGTGCAATTAGCGCTGGCATGTGGTAATTAGCCAGGCAGGTGTGCTCCACGCTTCCTCCCGGCTTCCCCGCGAGCTGCTGGCTCCCGTTATCCCACCCTGGGAAAGTGATCCCGGAGGTAGAAGGGAATTGATACCCCGGGGATGCAAAACAGAGAAACGGGGAAATGAGTTTCCCGTTTAATTCCCGGTCAATTCCCGGGAAAATGGGGAAATTTATTTGTGGTTGTTGTGATGGGGAGCGATGTGGGTGGAGAGGAGTTGGGGTGATTGGGAATTTCTGCCAAGGATTGCCGGGCTGGACTGAGCAGGAGGATGGGAGTCAACTTGATGGGAGCTTGTGGAGGAGCTTTCCCAAAAAAATACGGAATTATCCTATCCGAGGTATTATTCCAATGCAATTATCAGCCTGAAAGTGGGGAATGATCCACAGAAAAGCTGTTGTGGTCCTGGGAACAAGCTGATGTTTGGAGTCACCAGCCCTGGAAAGGTTTAAAAAAGGAGCAGACCTGGCAGTTCCCAACGTGAAATTTTCCTTGGAATCACCAGCCCTGGAAGGGTTAAAAGGAGCAGAACTGGCACTGCCCAATGTGGAATTTTCCTTGGAATCACCAGCCTTGCAAGGGTTAAAAGGAGCAGACCTGGCACTGCCCAATGTGGAATTTTCCCCCGTGGTGGGATTTGGTCAAAGGTTGGACTCAATGCTCTTGGAGACTTTTCCAGCCTCAGTGATTCCCTGATTCTGTGCATCCCATCCCAGCACACTTCCAAAAGGCCATCCCGCCTCAGATGTCATTTTTGTGGGGAGAAAAGTCAAATTTTTTTTGACTAGAAAATTTTGATTTTCACAGAAAATCATCAACACCATGACCACATCTCCCACCGGGGAAATCTGAAATTCCAATCCCTGTGAACCCCTAAAAACCATCAATCACCTCCAACAGGAATAAAAATCCTGGAGAAAATTCCTGCTCCTGTTCCACGAGCTAATGAGAGCTGTAGTTCACATGGCAGAGCACGGAAAAAACAATTAAGAGTTGTTCCCTACTTCCTAAATAGCAATATTGATAAAGTGGTAGAACTTAAACGACCGTGAGACGTTTTTATGGTTCCTGAGAACTTCCTGAGATATATGAAGTGGGCCAAGGAGTTAAAAAGGAGCATAAACTCCCAAGCTCCAGGCCAACAACAAAGTGCTGCGAGGCAGGAAGGAGATGTCACCCCTGGAGCAGCTCAGGAGATAATTAATTGTCTGGAAGAGTGTTTTTTATCATCTCCAACACTAACAAACTCCTCACACAATTCAGCTCATTCCAAATGCTCCCTTTGATGCCTCCCACTGAAAGAGAAGGTTTTTTCAAAACTCCCCGGGGGCATTTGGATGCTGAATTTTCATCCCAATTAACACGAGCTGAGGCTCCTAATTCCCCTCAGAGCAAACACACATGAGTCCTGCTCACTCTGTGGGCTCCTGGTGCTCGTGGAGCATTCCTGGGTCTATCCAGAGTACATTTCCCTGGAAATTTCTGGGATGAAATCTGGCAAAGGAGCTCTGCACAGAAGCTGGAAGAGTGGAAGGGAAGAATATGCAGGAGGAACTGGGTGAGACTGAATGGTTTGGGAGATCCAGAGCTCCGAGAGATCCCGTGGTTTCTCCTGGAAGCTGGAGCTACAGCACAGCCAGAGAAAGTTCTGGAAGGCCAGGGAAGGTGAGGCAGGGGCTGGAAGGAGACGGAAAACTCCAGTTTTTGCAGAACTCCACCAGCCTTGGTGAGCTCAGCACAGCTGAGGAGGGGAGGCTGCCCTCACCTCCAAATCCAGGTTGGGATTGAGCTGGAACGATCAGAACATCAGGATGAACTCCAGGAGATCGTGGAAGTGTGTGAGTGATATTCAGGGCAGCAGGAGATCAGCTTTTCCACTTGGGATGTGACCCTGGACTGGGGCTGAGGGAATCAGGAATAAACATTGGTGTGGTGGTGTTAACATTTTGTTAAAATGTTAGTTAAAAATAGGCTTTAGGAACGGGATAGGTAGGCACTACATGTACGGGGCTCAGCGACATGATCACAGAGATTGCTTAGAGAATGGGGATTGTTTTAGTGAAATCATGCGGATTAGCACCTGTGAAATAAATCAGAAATACTATGGGAGAAGGGGGGCTTCAAGTCATGCTTGGGGGGAAACACTGGAACAATGATAAGTTGGTAATTAACATATGATTACATCACTGTTCTGTAAGGGAAGGTATAAAACTGTACTCATTTCAAATCCATGTTGAAGTCAGATTTGGGTAGATGTCACACCCCGGCTTCCTGAGCTTGAATAAAGGCACCTGCATAAAATCATTCAGTGATTATGTGTTTTCCACACTAACAGTGGCCACTGAGAGGATGGCTTGGAGTTGGGAAGTGAGATTGGGAAAAGAATCTCTGTCCCTGTTGGACCACTAGCGGAGTGAAGAGTCCAGAGAGTTTCTCGGTGAACGAATTCTGGATTCTTTATTTATTTTAAGAACCTCTATAGACTTTCACAGGTCGTTTGGATTGGGCCAATTCAAAACCTCCCCCCAGGCCGACTGGCCAGGCTTGAACCACCTATCTTCCAAAAGACCATTTCGATAACATTAAAACTTTATCTTTATTTATAAAAACACAGGAAGAAGAAGACAAAAATTCCCATGGGAAACCATCTGTGTTGCCACAAATTTCCATGATCATTGAGCTTCTTTCCACCTTCCTCAGTGGATGTGAGTTGCAGTGAGGAGGAGGAGGTTGTCAATGAGGGGTTGATGGCTCCTTGCACTGATTTTTGGAGATAGAAAATAATGTTTTTTTCTAACCAAAAAGTTTTGGGAGTTGCAGCTGTGATCTCAGATATTCCAAGGGCTGGAGGATCAGCTCTGAAATAATTTGGGAATGTCCCATGGAAGGAGGGAGCAGCCTGCCAGACAATGGAATTAATAACATCTGGAATGCCAAGCCTAAAGAACATGGAATTCCTGGCTGCTCTCCCAAGGTTCTTCTGGAAAAGAAGAATTCTTAAGGACAAGGGGGAATGGTTTTATACTGACAGAGGGCAGGGTTGGATGGGATATTGGGAAGGAAATTAATGGAGAATTTGGAAAAGCCAAGCAGCAGGATTTTATTAGGAATCATCTCTGGTCTGGAAGGCAAGTGCTGACTCCAACACTTGCTGCCAAAGTGCAGCAAACTGGATGGAATTCCCTAAAAAGTGTTTTTTTTAATTGGATCCAAGGGTTCTTTCTGGTGAAATGATCATGAATTTCTAGATTTGCACAGTGAAGGAACACCATGAGAAAGGAACATGACACAGACAAGTTACTTTCATATTTTTAAATAGAAAAATCAATTATTTGTGTGGGTTCAGAGTGTAGTTGCTACTCCATATCAGAGGCACTTAGAAGACAGCTGGGCTTTTTTCAAGAGTAACCCTTGGCAGCCCAAGGGGGAATGGCTTTAAGGTGTGGCAGGGCAGGTTTAGGTGAGATTTTGGGGAGGAATTCCTGGCTGGGAGGGTGGGGAGGGCTGGGATGCAATTCCCAGAGGAGCTGTAGCTGCCCCTGGATCCCTGGAGTGTCCAAGGCCAGGCTGGGACAGTGGGATGTGTCCTGGGGTGGCACTGGATGGGATTTCATGTCCCTTCCCACCCAAACCATTCCAGGATTCTCCAGCAGAAAATCCTATCCAAACCCACAACGTGTCTCCAGACAGAAAAAGAGGTTTTTTTTTAAACAAGAGCAAGAATCTGCCACCCCCTTTCCACCTGTGCCACCTCCTATTGCCACCTGTGCCACCTCCTATTGCCACCTGTGCCACCTCCTCTTCCCACCCATGTCACCTCCTCTTCCCACCAGTGTCACCTCCTCTTCCCACCCATGTCACCTCCTGCCCTTCCTGCAAAGCTCTCCCTGTCCTCACCCCCAGGATCCCATTTTCCCTGCTGATAACTCCACAAACCCAAAGGGAATATTTCCCAGGAAAGGCTACATGTAATTCTGAGTGATCTTCGGGGCATCCTTAACAGGATGAGCATTTCGTGACACCAAAAATTACAGTAATTCTGACCACAATTGGTTTCACTCTCTTATTTTCAGATGATTATGGTTCCTCTCTGGAAAAGTGAAATTGCTGCTTGCAGCTCTGACAGCAAAGGACAAATGCCTTGGCAGGATGTGATGATTCCCTGAGAATAATTAAATCCAGGAGTGGTGTAAATCCCAAGGGTGCCTCTCCTTTGGTAGTATTTCCATCAGGAATCCTCAAAACCTTAACTCCAATATTTGAAATTGATGGGTTTTCCCCCGTGGTTTCAAGGTGAGAGGCAGCTGTGGCAATGCTTTGGTGCTTCTGCTTGTCTCACCTCTTTTCTTTTTCCTCTTTTCTTTTCCCTCTTTTCTTTTCCCTCTTCTCTTTTTCCTCTTTTCCCTCTTCTTTTCCCTCTTTTCCTTTCCCTCTTTTCCCTCTTTTCCCTCTTTTCCTTTCCTCCTTTTCCTTTTCCTTTTCCTTTTCCTTTTCCTTTTCCTTTTCCTTTTCCTCTTCCTGTTTTCTTTTCCCTCTTTTCCCTCTTTTCCCTCTTTTCCCTCTTTTCCCATCTTTTCCTTTCCCTCTTTTATTTTCCCTCTTTTCTTTCCCCTCTTTTTTCTCTTTTCTTTTCCCACTTTTCTTTCCCCATCTTTTCCTTTCCCTCTTTTCCTTCCCCTCTTTTCTTTTCCCTCTTTTCCCTCTTTTCTTTCTCCTCTTTTTCCTCTTTTCCCTCTTTTATTTTCCTTCTTTTCTTTTTCCTCTTTGCCTTTCCCTCTTTTCTTTCTGTCTTTTCCTTTTCCTCTTTTCTTTTCCCTCTTTTCTTCAGGCCAGGAAAGAAAGGGAAAAGAAGAGAACACAATGCTGCCCTGCATGCCACAGCATAGATAATTTCTGTCTGAACAAACACAGGTAAAGGCTTTCCGATGAGAAAACAGAATCCCCCTAAGCCACACGGGTAAACAGAAATACAGAAATACAGAATTGTTTACACTGCAGCCTGGATGTTATCGAGATGTGAGCCCCAGGCAAGGTCAGGAACGTGGGTTAGGAGACATCACAGGCAGGTAGAACAAAACTCTCATTATCTTTGCTTAAAAATAGGTGCCTGATGGGCGAAAAGGTTCAGCAAATTGCCCCAAATTATCCAGGTTTCTGCCAGAGAGCTGCCAAGTGCTGCGACTAAACACTCCCTGCTCGAACTCCAATCAAATATAATTGAGGACAAGAAGAGACACGAGAAAAGAGATGAACTTATTGATCCTCCCAGCTGCATCAACAAGCTGGAAAAGAGCATTCCGACCTCAAAAGAGGGAGAAAGAATATTTCCAGCTCAGCAAAAAGAAGGGAAAAGGGGTATTTTCATGGAGAATGTCACATGGTTCCTTCAATCGTTCTCATTCCCAGCCTGGGAAGATTTCCCACCACAAAGATCCCAATGTTTGGGTCAATCCAATGTCCACCACAGAGATCCCAATACTTTGGGTCAGTCCAATGTCCATCATAAAGACCCCAATATTTTGGGTCAGTTCAATGTCCACCACAAAGATCCCAATATTTAGGGTCAGTCAAACATCCACCACAAAGATCCCAATGGTTTTGGTCAGTTTAATGTACACCAAAAAATCGTAATGTTCATCACAAAGATCCCAATGTTTGGGTCAGTCCAATGTCCACCACAGAGGTCCCAATATTTTGGGTCAGTCCAATGTCCATCACAAAGATCCCAATATTTTGGGTCAATCTAATACCCACCACAAAATCCCAATATTTTGGGTCAGTCCAACATCCACCACAAAGATCCCAATATTTTAGGTCAATCCAATGTCCACCACAGAGATCCCAATACTTTGGGTCAGTCCAATGTCTATCATCAAGACCCCAATATTCTGGGTCAGTTCAATGTCCACCACAAAGATCCCAATGGTTTTGGTCAGTTTAATGTACACCAAAAAATCGCAATGTTCATCACAAAGATCCCAATATTTTGGGTCAGTCCAATGTCCACCACAAAGATCCCAAGGTTTTGGTCAGTCCAATGTCCACCACAAAGATCCCAATATTTTGGGTCAGTCTAACATTCACCACAAAGATCCCAATATTTTGGGTCAGTCCAATGTCCATCACAAAAATCCCAAGGTTTTGGGTCAATCCAATGTCCAATACAAAGATCCCAATGTTTTAAACAACCCAAATTCAAATTTTAATGTTTGTTTTGACATCAAACACCTGCAGAGCCACCTTGGTTGGAACATCCAGGGAAAGATCCTGTTCAAGGCAGCAGTTCAAGGGGATTAAATCCGAATTCACTCAGTGCCGTGGAATTCTGAGCAGGCTGGGAATAATCAACGAGAAATCAGATTTCTAACTCCTCAGCAGACACAGGTGGCTACTTGCACTGATTTTTTGGGAATAGAAAATGCTGTTACTGTCTAAGCAAAAAATTCTGATATTCCAAGGGCTGGAGGATCAGCTCTGAAATAATTTGGGAATATCCCATGGAAGGAGGGAGCAGCCTGCTAGACAATGGAATAAATAACACTTGGAATGCCGAGCGTAAAGAAAACTTCCAAAGGACTTTTCGTGGAAAAAACAAGGAAGATGAAAGGATGAGCTGATGTGGAATGGAACAGCAGATCACATGCCGGGGGTGGGTAAAGGATCCGCTTAAAGGATTTCTAAAGTGCATCAAAATTGGCATCACAAGAAAGAACCCATTAAAAATCCGAACATCCTCGGAAGGTGCTTATCAAAACCTCAGGGATATGTCGAGCAAGGGTGTTGAAAAGGGATCTTTGCTATGAATTGATCGCACGGCTGAAGGAACAGATAAACCATTAACCCAGAAAAGGCTTTAATTACCGACCCTTGAACACCACACCCACCTCAAACAAACCGCTCCTCGTTCTTTCCCAGCGCCTAATGATCACCAGCTCAGCCTTCAGATCCTATTAATAGCTGACCTCTCCGAGCATGTGATCCCAAAACCCAGATAAGGAATTCCTCGGGGGCTCTGGTGGAACGGCTCAGAGCTGTCTGTGAACATCCAGCTCCTTCTCCCCTTCTCACACCGACAACATTGCAAAAAGCAAAAGCTCCATCCAGAGCTCACCGAGGAAATCAAGGGGCATTTTTGTTTTATTCTCTCCAGTACCGGGAGGGTTGGAGCAGAGAGTGATGGAGAGCATTACCGGAGATGAAAAAGGCACTGAGGGCTCAGATGTCTCTGTTCAAAGGGAGGCAGAGCCTGTGATGCACAGGAACTCCTCGTGGCTCAATTGCTGCAGAGTCAGGAGGCCAGGCCAGGAGGAGGGGATGGGGTGGCTCGAGTGGGGCTGAGCCTGGTGACCTCAGCAGGAGAGGCACGACGGCCCCATGAGAGGGTTCTGAGTGAAAAAAAAAACAGAGGAGAATCTCTCCTGGTTCCAGTTGTGGGTTCTGAGTGAACAAAAACCAAGGGAGAATCTCTCCCAGCCCCATTTGAGAGTTCTGAGTAAAAAAAAAACAAAGGGAGAATCTCTCCCAGCCCAATCTGAGAGTTCTGAATGAAAAAAAAACAAAGGGAGAATCTCTCCCAGCCTCATTTGAGGGTTCTGAGTGAACAAAAGCCAGAGGAGAATCTCTCCTGCCCCCATTTGAGAGTGCTGAGTGAAAAAAAAAACCTAAGGGACAATCTCTCCCAGCCTCATGTGAGGGTTCTGACTGAACAAAAAACCAGAGGGAGAATCTCTCCCAGCCCCATGTGAGGGTTCTGAGTGAACAAAAACCAAGGGAGAATCTCCCCTGGCCCAATTTAAGAGTTCTGAGTAAAAAAGAAACCCAAGGGACAATCTCTCCCAGACCCATTTGAGGGTTCTGAGTGAACAAAAACCAAGGGAGAATCTCTCCCAGCCCAATCTGAGAGTTCTGAGTGAAAAAAAAAACCACAAAGGGACAATCTCTCCCAGCCCCACTTGAAAGTTCTGAGTGAACGAAAACCCAGAGGAGAATCTCTCCTGGCCCAATTTGAGAGTTCTGAATGAAAAAAACCAAAGGGAGAATCTCTCCCAGCCTCATTTGAGGGCTCTAAATGAAAAAAAAAACAGAGGAGAATCTCTCCTGCCCCCACTTGAGGGTCCTAAGTGAACAAAAAACAGAGGAGAATCTCTCCTGCCCCCATTTGAGGGCTCTGAGTGAACAAAACCAGAGGAGAATCTCTCCCTGTCTGCACCAGCCCTACAAAAGGAGGTTTGAGGGACAAAGGAGTTATTTCCTCCAACAGCCCCTCAGTGGCTGAGCCCCAGAGCCCCTGCTCAGGACCAGCTTTTCCTTCTCCCTGTTTCATCCTCTCTCAGCTTTTCCTTCTCCCCAGTTTATTCTCTCTGTTTTTCCTTCTCCCCAGTTTATTCTCTCTCAGTTTTTCCTTCTCCCCAGTTTATTCTCTCTCAGTTTTTCCTTCTCCCCAGTTCCTTCCCCCTCTCTGGCAGAGGAGCTGTGGGAAGGAACCAGAGCAGAGCTGTCCCCACCACACCTCTGCCCTGACCCTGCTGCCCTCCTGTCCTGGGGACATCCAAACACTGCCACCCTGTCCCCAGGGACACCCAAACATGGTTACTCTGTCCATGCGGACACCCAAACACTGCCACCATGTCCCCAAGGACACACAAACACCGTCAGTCTGTCCCCAGGGACACCCAAACACTGCCACCATGTCCCCAGGGACACCCAAACACTGCCACCATGTCCCTAGGGACACCCAAACACTGCCACCCTGTCCCCAGGGACACCCAAACACTGCCACCATGTCCCTAAGGACACCCAAACACTGCCACCCTGTCCCCAGGGACACCCAAACGCTGTCACCCTGTCCCCAGCAGCAGCTCTGACAGCAAAACCTCTCAGCACAGCCCAGAAGGACCTGGGGAAGCTCCAACCCTGCCTTGTCCTGTTTCACAGCCTCTGGTGGAGCAGAAGAATTTCCAGAATTTCCAGAAAATCCAGAATTCCCAGAAAATCCAGAATTTCCAGAAAATCCAGAATTTCCTTCCAAGCCTCCCAAACTAGTCTCTCCTGTCACCACCAGTGTCCCACCATCCCTTTCCCAGTCCCCATCCTGCTTTCTTTCCTAATTAGGATTTCCCTTCCAGCTTTGGCCTTTGGAGTTAATTGGTTACACATCATTAATTTCCCCCTGTAAACTTTTCCAACACTTCCCTTCCCGGGATGTTGGAGAGTCCTGCAATTAACTCCTCTCATCTCCCTTCCCCTGCTGCCACCTCTCCGTGCTCCCAGTTTTGTTATTCCACTTTTTTTTAACTGGCATTTGTTAGCTCCTGACAGCCAGTGGCACCGTGTGAATGATTGTCTCTCATTAATTAATAGTTTTACATTAGGAAAAAAAGAAGGGATGAGCATCTGGAGGGGAAAAGCAGAGCACGAGAACTAAAAATACAGCTCTGGCTGTCTCGCTGTCAATGCATGGGGTGATGAAATATTGCTCTTAGGAGACAGCTAATTAAAAATGGGGGTTTGGAATGAAATAAATTATCGGCTGCTCTTATTTTTGTGGAGATCAAACCCGAGCTGAGCTCGGAGTTCTAAGGTCAGGGGGTTGCAAGTCATTGCAGCAGGAATGGGAGAGAATCATGGAGTGTCCTGAACTGGGAGGGAATCGTGAGGATTATTGAAGTTCAGCTTCTCTTCCTGCTCAGGACATCCCAATAGTCCTGCCAGGGATTGGGAGAGGAAGCTGGGGAAGGAAAATGGTGAAAAAAAATTTGCAAAAAAAAAATGAAATGATTTGGGTTGGAGGGACCTTGAAGTTTATCCAGTTCCAATCCTGACACTTTTCCACCATCCCAGGTTGCTCCAAACCCCATCCAACCTGGCCTTGGACACTCCAGGGATCCAGGGGCAGCACAGCTTCTCTGGGAATTCCATCCCAGGCCTTCCCACCCTCCCAGGGAGGAATTCCTTCCCAAAATCCCATCCAAAGTTCCCTAGCCTGACACAGATGTGCCCTGCAGGTCTGAGTGGGAACATCAGGTGTTCCCAAATCCCTGTGACACTGGGACAGAGTCCTTGTCCTGGGATTCTGCCAGAGGAAAACCACCATCCAACCCCACCTGCACCACTTCAGCCATTCTCTGAAAAGTGATCCAAAAAAACTGATCCAAACCCTTCCCAGGTCCTGTTTTATGTACAAAAGGCTGTGGAAAAACTGGGAAATCAGGAGACTGAGGAAATCAATGAATCCACAAGCACACAGAGATGTTCTCTGATTTCACAGATATTCCCCCTGGAGGAACCACTGGGACAGGCAGGAATCCATGGATTGCATCCCTGATATCCCATTTTGGTTCCTCAAACCACACCTGAATGCCTGGCTGTCCCTGTCAGGTAGAAAACCAGCCTGGAGTTACGTTAGAGAAGAATTAATTAACACCGAGATAAAAACGAGCTGCTGGATTCAGCCATAGTTTACAAGGACATAAAATGATAAATTAACCGAGTTTGAAACGGAAATTGCACATGGTAATTACATGATTTATATTACACAAATAATGAATTAATATTAATTAATTCCAGAGATCTGGGTTCTGTTCTCCTGGCAGCACAGTTGCTGTGCCAAAAAGACTTTCATCATTCCATCTTGGTTTGTTCAAACCACTTTCCTCTAATCCTCTCCTTACTGGGACCATTCAGGATTCCAAACTCTTCAGGAGAATCCCATTTTTCTTGTTTCCTAAATCCAAATATTTAGAGAGCACCTTGAGACAATCTCAGCGGAACAGACGCTCCAGTTTCAGAACCTGGGAGGGTTTGAAATAGTTCTTCATTTTTCCTTCACAGAAAAAGGCATTAAAGAGTGAAACACCACACAGGAAAAAACACAAATCCAGTGAATCCCAATGGATTTCGTTGGCTCCATTTCCCCATGGATTGATCACTGAAGAGCTGAACTCATGGGACTCGGAATATTCTGTGATTCCAATTCTTGTTCATGGATTTCCGGTTGGATCACTGGGATAACAGACATGCTGATATTAAATCCCTCTGATATTAAATCAGGATTCCCACAGTGCCATTCCCTCGGGATTCTGATGGCTCCCAACGCCATGGATCAGCCCAGCAGAGCCAGAACAGCAGCACCACACTCATGGTGAGTCCAGAAGAGGAAATGCTCCTCACCAGGGATATTTTGGTGTCATTCAGAGCATTCCAATGGATTTCGTTGGCTCCATTTCCCCATGGATTGATCACTGAAGAGTTGAACTCATGGGACTGGGAATATCCTGTGCTTCCATGATTCTTGTTCATGGATTTCCAGTTGGATCACTGGGATGACCGATATATATATTAAATCAGGATTCCCACAGTGCCATTCCCTCGGGATTCTGGATCAGCTCACCAGAGCCAGAACAGCAGCACCACACTCATGGTGCACCCAGAAGAGGAAATGCTCCTCACCAGGGATATTTTGGTGTCATTCAGAGCATTCCAATGGATTTCGTTGGCTCCATTTCCCCATGGATTGATCACTGAAGAGTTGAACTCATGGGACTGGGAATATCCTGTGCTTCCATGATTCTTGTTCATGGATTTCCAGTTGGATCACTGGGATGACCGATATATATATTAAATCAGGATTCCCACAGTGCCATTCCCTCAGAATTCCAATGGCTCCCAATGCCATGGATCAGCCCAGCAGAGCCAGAGCAGCAGCACCACACTCATGGTGCACCCAGAAGAGGAAATGCTCCTCACCAGAGATATTTTGGTGTCATTCAGAGCATTCCAATGGATTTTGTTGCCTCCATTTCCCCATGGATTGATCACTGAAGAGCTGAACTCATGGAACTCGGAATATTCTGATTCCATGATTCTTGTTCATGGATTTCCAGTTGGATCACTGGGATAACAGATGTATCCCCCCTGATATTAAATCAGGATTCCCACAGTGCCATTCCCTCAGGATTCTGGATCAGCTCACCACCGCCAGAGCAGCAGCACCACACTCATGGTGAGTCCAGAAGAAGAGGAAATGCTCCTCACCAGGGATATTTTGGTGCCACTCAGGGCTCCTGACAGATCCAGGCCCCTGGAAAATCCGACAGGGTGGGGATGGGTCACAGCTTGGATTCGGTGACCTGGGAGGGCTTTCCCAACCTCAGGCATTTGGTGATGACAAGGGCAGTGTGAAAACTGTGACATTTTCCGAATTTCTCTCTTTCTTTGCTCAGAAATAAAACCTCAGTGGCCAAAACCCGCTCGGTGCGCGAGGGAAGCGCCACAACCCCACAGCCCGAGCTGGGCGGCTAAAAACCCAAACAAGGAGGGCAAAGCCAGGCAGGAAACGACGAGAGAGAGCAGGACAAGAGACAAATCCGTTCCCTGCGCTGCTCGGTGCCCCTGGGAGCAGTGACAGTGATTTATCAGGCCCTATTAAAGTGTCACGGTGTCCCTGTCACCGCCGCGGACCCCGAGCGTGGAACGCTCGCTGGGGGAAGGCGATGGGATCTGGCACTCTCTGTTCCTCTCAGAACAACCACGAGGCAGGAAAAGAACTTTCCGTGATGCTGCCGGTGAAATTTGGGAGGATTTTGTCGGGATTTGTTCGGAGCGGGGTTTGTGTAAGGAGTGGGCATGGAGGGGGTGGGATGAGGAACAGGGAGATGTTTGCGGTTCTGGAAGGAAAAAAACAGCCAGCCCTGCTTGCTGTGACAGTCAGAGAGGAAATAACCAAATAATGGAGCTTCCCGGTGGTTTATTCCCAGGAAAAGTCCTAATCCTGCCACCTGCGTAACCCTGGAGTGGGAAGGAGCACAGGTGAAGCTCCAGGAGAGAGGGAAAAGGAAAGGGAACACTTGGGTTGCTTCTCTCAAATTCAGAGGGCAAGAACTGGACTTTTAAAGTCCCTTCTTTCAAGGAATGGTGGAAAACGGCAGCAGGGAATTCTGGTGTGGAATCAGAGCCTGGATCCCATTATCCCATCCCTCCCATCCCATATCCCATCCTATTATCCCATCCCATATCCCATCCCATATCCCATCCCATATCCCATCCCATTATCCCATCCCATTATCCCATCCCATTATCCCATCCCATTATCCCATCCCATCCCCACAGCTACACCATCATTCCAAGGCCAGGTTGGACAGAGCTTGGAACAATCTGGGAGGTGAAATGGGAAAAACTTGGAGGTTCCTTCTGATCCAAACCATTCTGGGATTCCTATTCCATAAAATAACAATTCCGAACAGATCATCCATGGAGTTCATACCCCAGTTTTCCAGGGAAGCACACGAGTTGCTCACCTGAGCATCCCAACACGGCAGATTCCTCCCCAGGAATGGGAAGCTCTGACCCCAATCCTCAATTTTTGGGGAGTTCCTCTGCAGAGTTTTGGTACAAAAAACGGAATTCCCAAATAGTTTGGGTTGGAAAGGACCTTAAAATAATCCATTCCAACCTTCCACCATCCCAGAGCCTTGGAAATTCCAGGGATCCAGGGGCAGCCACAGCTTCTCTGGACAACCTCAACTACAGCAGGACACAGAATCTCCTCATTACAATCCTAATTCCTCCTTTTTCCGAGGATTACAGTATTCCAATCCAAACCATTCTGGGACTCTGATTCCACAAAATAACCATTCCAAACAGATCATCCATGGAGTTCAGACCCCAGTTTTCCAAGGAAGCACACGAGTTGCTCCCTGAGCATCCCAACACAGCAGATTCCTCCCCAGGAATGGGAAGCTCTGACCCCAATCCTCAATTTTTGGGGAGTTTTCTGCAGAATTTTGTTACAAATCACGGAATTCCCAAATGGCTTGGGTTGGAAAGGACCTTAAAATAATCCATTCCAACCTTCCACCATCCCAGAGCCTTGGAAATTCCAGGGATCCAGGGGCAGCCACAGCTTCTCTGGACAACCTCAACTACAGCAGGACACAGAATCTCCTCATTACAATCCTAATTCCCCCTTTTCCCGAGGATTACACTATTTTAGCAAGAAGACAAAAGAACATTTGCATGTTCTCCACCACTCAAATTTGCACGACTTTAATCTGGGAAGATTAGGCCTGTTCCACTTCGGATGCTTAATAAAACAGATGGGAAAAGAAGAAGGAAAAAAAAAAGCCTTAAGTAACCAGTGTGGAGTTAATTTTCTCATTAAAAAGCTCTAATTTCCAGTGCTTTTCCCCCATTTTTGTAGGATTTACAGCGATACAGCCACAAGCTCATGTATATCCAAGGGATAGCTTTGGAGATAAAAAAAAAAATTAAAAAAATCCTCTAACCCGTGGGAGATTTATTTCGCTAAGGAAGAATGTAAATTTGGCAGAGGAAAGCAGAATCAGGAGGATGTTGACAGCTGCCTGAGAAGAATTATTGGAGGAAACCTAATTTTACAGATTCCAGCAATGAGATGAATAACTGGGAAAACAATTTCCCACTAAAAACACTTCCATGGGGTGGTTTTCGAGCAGCTGAAGGATGGATCCACACATGTGGGGATAAATTCATAAATCAAAGACCTGCAGGAAAATGAGGAAATTCAATCCAAACCTGCATTATGTCCACATCAGCATTTATTGATAAATAGACCCCAATTCTGGAAATATTTGGACTTTCAAGGGAAATATTTTCCTGCCTGCATCTAAATGAAGATTGAAGTGTGCTTTATGAAGAAAAAGTGCTGTTTTCTAGCGAAGGCTTAGCTTTTAAAGAGTTGTTTGTCCTTAAAAATCAAACTCAGGTTGACTTTTCAGACGTTCAAATGCATCTGGATCTAAAAGCAGTGGCTTTGGGGTGTTTTAGCTTTGATTTCTGCAGCCACAAAGGTACACCTGGTAATTTCTTACTGTTTAAATTAATTAATTTGTGATATAAAGGCTGTGTAACAAAAAATGGTATCAGCTGGAGCTTTGCAAAAGAGAAACTCTGTGGATTTCCAGAGAAGATTCCAACCTTGAGCAGCAGGAAAGTCCAAGCAGATTCCCTTTATCTAGAGGAACTTTTATCCATGACACTATTTCTCTAAAATTCCTCCTCCTGACCTCGCTGCATCCAGGAGATTCTGGGACTAAATGCCATCAGGGAGTGATTAAAAAGAGAGGAAGGAATTTATGTTTTATATTTTTATAACACTTTTAACCGTGAGAGTTTCCTCCTCCTTACAGGAAACCACTAGGGATTAGGGCCTGGAAAAGGGGGAATGGTTTTAAACTGCCAGAGGGTAGGATTTAAATGGGATTTTGGGGAGGAATTCCTGCCTGGGAGGGTGGGGAGTGATGGGATGGAATTCCCAGAGAAGCTGTGGGAATCCTGGATCCCTGGAAGTGTCCAAAGGCATCTTGGAGCAACCTGGAATGGTGGAAGATGTCCCTGACCATGGCAGTGGTTGAAATTTGGTGAATTTTTATTTACTTCCCAACTCAACCCATTCCATTAAAAATATTTAATTCTTTTCCTGATTTAACCTCCTCTAAAAAACTCCTCTAAAAGCACCTTTCTCCTTCCCTGGCCCTGCCAATCCTCTGGCAATGGGAAATAAAACAATGTCAGGGTTTGATGTCCTGATGTGATTGAACAGATCTTCCCCACGTCTCGCTCTTTCACCTTCCTGAGTAAAGAGACAAAATCCAAATTTCCATTTTTTTTCCCCTCCCTCCCTTCCCGGCCTGAACGCCTTTGTCTGATAGAAACGAGAAGGAAGCCGAGGAAGTAAATCCATCAGGGAGAAGAATAGTGAGAAGTAAGTTCTAATACAGGTGTCATCCGTGATTTAGGGGATTCTGGCACCAGAGCTGAGCAGCAAAGCTCCTCATGCAGATTCATCGATAACGCCCTAATTTATGTGACAGCATTTAAGGGGGGAAAAAAAAAAATCACGAAGGAGGAATACACAAAAATAAATTTCCTTCAACGCAGCCTAAATTTAATAAAGCAATCTAGCAACTGCCAGCGAGCCCTGCGACTTGCAGAGTGATTAAATAAGGAGGAGCGTAAATTATGCAATGCAGTTAATCAACTGGAGCTGCTCTGCACCCACATTCCATCCCAGAGCCCTCATTCCCTCTGCTCAGCATTCCCAAATCCTCAGCATTCCCAAATCCTATTCCTTCATCATTCCCAAATCCTATTCCCTCAGCATTCCCAAATCCTATTCCCTCAGCATTCCCAAATCCTATTCCTTCATCATTCCCAAATCCTATTCCCTCAGCATTCCCAAATCCTATTCCCTCAGCATTCCCAAATCCTATTCCTTCATCATTCCCAAATCCTATTCCCTCAGCATTCCCAAATCCTCAGCATTCCCAAATCCTCAGCATTCCCAAATCCTATTCCCTCATCATTCCCAAATCCTATTCCCTCTGCTCAGCATTCCCAAATCCTATTCCCTCATCATTCCCAAATCCTATTCCCTCAGCATTCCCAAATCCTATTCCCTCTGCTGATTCCCAAATCCTATTCCTTCATCATTCCCAAATCCTATTCCTTCATCATTCTCAAATCCTATTCCCTCAGCATTCCCAAATCCTTTTTCATCATTCTGAAATCCTTTTTGTCAGCATTCCCAAATCCTATTCCCTCATCATTCCCAAATCCTATTCTCTCAGCATTCCCAAATCCTATTCCTTCATCATTCCCAAATCCTATTCCCTCAGCATTCCCAAATCCCATTCCCTCAGCTCAGCATTCCCAAATCCCATTCCCTCAGCATTCCCAAATCCTATTCCCTCGGCTCAGCATTCCCAAATCCTATTCCCTCAGCATTCCCAAATCCTATTCCTTCATCATTCTGAAATCCTATTCCCTCTGCTCAGCATTCCCAAATCCTATTCCTTCATCATTCTTTTTGTTTTCCAAATCCTATTCCTCATCATTCTCAAATCCTATTCCCTCAAGCATTCCCAAATCCTATTCCTTCATCATTCTGAAATCCTATTCCCTCAGCATTCCCAAATCCTATTCCCTCAGCTTTCCAAATCCTATTGCTTCATCATTCCCAAATCCTATTCCCTCATCCTTCCCAAATCCTATTCCATGAGGGTTTTTTCCCTGTTCATTCCCAGGATGGGTTTTGGGGTCGTGCTGAAGGTCAGGCTGTCTCTGATCTCGATTCAAACCCACAAAAATTATTTCCTCCCTCACCTCCTGCTCATTTGGGAAGAATACACCAAATCTGGATGTCATCCTGGTGGAAATTTAGGATTTATTCTCCCTGCTGGCTCTTTCCTCTGAAAAGCAGTAGCTGGAATTGTTGAACTCACATTTCTCCCTCCGTTCAGCATCGCTGGCTGATCTATTAATAGCTTCCTTTCCCCATTCCTAATGCCGACAGAAGTTTCTCCTCATCCACACTCGCTCAGCTTCCCTTTGCCATTTCCAAGGCATGAATTTATGCTAAAAATCCCAACGCGTCGAAAGGGCGTGAAAATGGCATTTTTAGGAGGAGCAGCTCAAACTCTCCATCACCCACCTGAGCTGAGCGACCAAAATTGGGTTTTTTTTGTGCTCAAATCCTCATTTTGGATAAAATGGCATTTTTAGGAGGAGCAGCTCAGCCTCTCCTGAGCTGAGCGACCAAAACTGGGGCTTTTGTGCCCAAATTTTCACTTTGGATAAAATGGCATTTCCAGAAGAAAAGCAGCTCAGCCTCTCCTGAGCTGAGGGACCAAAATTGGGGGTTTTGTGCCCAAATTTTCATTTTGGATAAAATGGCATTTTTTAGGAGGAGCAGCTCAGCCTCTCCTGAGCTGAGCGACCAAAATTGGGATTTTTGTGCCCAAATTTTTGGTTTGGATAAAATGGCATTTTCAGGAGGAGCAGCTCAGCTTCTCCATCATGCACCTGAGCTGAAGGACCAAAATTGGAGGTTTTGTGCCCAAATCTTCAGTTTGGATAAAATGGCATTTCCACCAGAGGAGCAGCTCAGCCTCTCCTGAGCTGAGCGACCAAAATTGGGGTTTTTGTGCCCAAATTTTCACTTTGGATAAAATGGCACTTTTAGGAGGAGCAGCTCAGCATCCTCCCTGAGCTGAGGGACCAAAATTGGGTTTTTTGTGCCCAAATCTTCATTTTGGATAAAATGGCATTTCCACCAGAGGAAAAGCAGCTCAGCCTCTCCATCACCCACCTGAGCTGAGGGACCAAAATTGGGATTTTTGTGCCCAAATTTTTGGTTTGGATAAAACAGCATTTTTTAGAGGAGCAGCTCAGCCTCTCCTGAGCTGAGCGACCAAAATTGGGGTTTTGTGCCCAAATTTTCATTTTGGATCAAATGGCATTTTTAGGAGGAGCAGCTCAAACTCTCCATCACCCACCTGAGCTGAGCGACCAAAATTGGAGGTTTTGTGCCCAAATCCTCATTTTGGATAAAATGGCATTTTTAGGAGGAGCAGCTCAGCATCCTCCCTGAGCTGAGCGACAAAAATTGGGTTTTTTGTGCCCAAATCTTCATTTGGGATAAAATGGCATTTCCAGAAGAAAAGCAGCTCAGCCTC